>NC_037668.1:43995584-44263434 GCF_003255815.1 Theropithecus gelada
GTCTGGCTCTGTCGCCCGGGCTGGAGTGCAGTGGCCGGATCTCAGCTCACTGCAAGCTCCGCCCCCCGGGTTTACGCCATTCTCCTGCCTCAGCCTCCCGAGTAGCTGGGACTACAGGCGCCCGCCGCCTCACCCGGCTAGTTTTTTGTATTTTTTAGTAGAGACGGGGTTTCACCGTGTTCGCCAGGATGGTCTCGATCTCCTGACCTCGTGATCCGCCCGTCTCGGCCTCCCAAAGTGCTGGGATTACAGGCTTGAGCCACCGCGCCCGGCCTGCTCTAATATGTTATGCTGTTCTCCTCTCCTTCCGTGGAGAGGAATTCTGGAACATCAGACCAGGAGTGCCATCTCCTCTCCCAAAGTGAGAAGGACTGTCCTCAGTGTGGCCTTGATAGGTCAATTCCCCTTCACTTCAGGTTCCCTGTCCCCTGTGTGCAAGAGCCCCAGATGCCACCACCAAGGGGAGAGGTGCCACCATGACCTGGTGCCCCATTGTCAAAGGTGCACTTTCTTGGGTGTCTGGGGTCATGCCAGGGTTCATGCAGGGATAGGAGGGGCTGCCTGGGTGGCAGGGGCCCATTCCACCCCCATCTCCCACAGCCCCACGAGTAAAGTCAGGGTAAGTGTGCGGGATTAGTGAGGTAGGGACAGGAGAGCCTGTCTTTCCAGATTTGGGCAAACTCTGTCACCAGCGCCTGGCTACTCCAACCTCCCCACTGCGTGGCTTCTGAAAGCGGCCCAAAGAGAAGGGCAGGGAGCCACATGGTCACCCCTGCTGGTAGGGGCAGAAAGACATGCTCCCAGGAGCCTCCGGACCATGAAGGGTGAGGCACCAGCCCCATTTCTGCCATCCCCTGACGCACCTCCAAGGGCTGCAAAATGTGACCTTCCCCTGTCCTCACCAGTCCCCGAAGATCCTCCCACCTCTAGTTTGGAACATGGAAATGACGCCTTATAAGAGCCTTGAAGGTAGCAATCATTACCACCCACTTTACAGATGGGGAAAATGAGGCACAGAAAGAGGAAGCATCTGTTTGAGTTTACACTGAGCAGTGTGCCCAGTTGGCTCTTGTGGGCTCAGGGAGAGTAGATTGTTCCATTTTCATGCATTTTGCAAGGCAAGTTTCATTGACTGCTTGAAGTCAACTGTAGTGGGAGTATTTACACCACAGCAATCAGCAGTGACACTCTTCTTTTTCCTTTTTTTTTTTTTTTTTGAGACGGAGTCTCGCTCTATCGCCCAGGCTGGAGTGCAGTGGCCAGATCTCAGCTCACTGCAAGCTCCGCCTCCCGGGTTTACGCCATTCTCCTGCCTCAGCCTCCCGAGTAGCTGGGACTACAGGCACCCGCCACCTCGCCCGGCTAGTTTTTTGTATTTTTTAGTAGAGACGGGGTTTCACCGTGTTAGCCAGGATGGTCTCGATCTCCTGACCTCGTGATCCACCCGTCTCGGCCTCCCAAAGTGCTGGGATTACAGGCTTGAGCCACCGCGCCTGGCCTCTTTTTCCTTTTTTTGAGAGTGAGTTTCACTCTGTCAGCCAGACTGGAGTGCAGTGGTGCAATCTTGGCTCACTGCAACCTCCGCCTTCTGGGTTCAAGCAATTCTCATGCCTCAGCCTCCCAAGTACCTGGGATTACAGGTGCCTGCCACCATGCCCGACTTTTCTTTTCTTTTTTTTTTTAATTTTTAGTAGAGACGGGGTTTCACCACATTAACCAGGCTTGTCTCGAACTCCTGACCTCAAGTGATCCACCTGCCTCAGCCTCCCAAAGTGCTGGGATTACAGGCGTGAGCCACCACACCCGGCCTTCTTTTTACCTTTTTCATTTTTTTTTCTTTTTTCCTTTCAGAGAGCAGGTTGTTAAACATTGACCAGCTCACCACTGGCTGGAGGCCACAGCATTTATAGCGTCTCAGAAGGGTCTGGAGCTTAGAAAGTTTAAGAGCTTAGCAAGTCTCCTCCTGTGTCTCAGAATCTGTGACGGATCTGAGCCTGTCTAACACCAAAGCCAAAGAAATGCCTTCCTTCCCTCATGAGGCCAAGAGTTAGCGTCTCTTTCTACTCCATCATGACAACTTCCTGTCCAGGGCAAGAAACTGTCCTGATTGTCCCTCGGGGGCAGGGATTAAAGGTACTACAGGTTCAGAGCCCCTGGCTAGCGCGCCCTGCCCTCTGACCATGTGTGATCAATTCCATAAATATTTACCAAGCGCCTCACTTAACCTCCCTGAGCCTGTTTCTTCAAAACTGCAAAATGGGGCCCTTCAGCCTGACTTCTTTCATTCGTCCATCCACCCATTCCTTCAGTTAGTGGCTCCCCTGTGCCGGGTGGTGTCTCCAAAGGATACTGGAATTGGGATGCCTGCTTTGAGTCCTGGCTCTGTCACTGGCTTCCTCGGTACCGTGGGCCTCAGCGTTCCCATCTGTATAATGGCATCCACATAAGGGTTCCTTCCAACTCCTTTCCCCATCTCAGGGGGTTGTTGCGGGATATCCGCCGGGGAACCTTGGTCATCAGGGTAACTAGGCTAGCTGACACACAAAGGACCGGCAACAGTTCACGCCCTGGAGACAGAACACGCCCACATGATTCACACCACAGCAGACTCTCTTTCTGTTGCCTTGATTGGGGTGCTCTAGTCTTGCAGAGTTTAGAAAACAAGGAGGTGTGGAATGTTCAGGGAAGACTTCCTGATGAGGTAATAATAATACAGGAACAGCTAATGTTTGATGGGCACTTGCTGTGTGCCAGAGCTTGTGCTAAACACATGCTTCATCTCAGTTAATCCTTGCAAAGAATTGCCGGGTGGGAACGCATTTGCTACCCATTTTGTAAATGAAGAACCTGAAACCCAGAAGCCCAGAGAGTGGAAATGATTTGACCAAGGTTATTTATTTTTTTTTATTTTTTATTTTTTATTTTAGACAGAGTCTCACTCTTGTCACCCAGGCTGGAGTGCAGTCGTGCAATCTTGGCTCACTGCAACCTCCACCTCCTGGGTTCAGGTGATTCTCCTGCCTCAGCCTCCTAAGTAGCTGGGATGACAGGCACCCACCACCACACCTGGCTAATTTTTGTACTTTTTTTTTTTAGTAGAGACGAGGTTTCAACATGTTGGCCAGGCTGGTCTCAAACTCGTGACCTCAGGTCATCCACCCTCCTCGGCCTCCCAAAGTGCTGGGATTACAGGCGTGAGCCACCACGCCCAGCCAAGGTTATTCATTTATTCAGAAAACATTGATTGATGGGGAGCTTTTGTTGAGTAGAGTTTCAGTTTGGGATGATGAAAAAGCTCTGCAGATGGACAGTGGCGACGGTTGCACAACAATGTGAATGCACTTCATGCCACCGACCTGTATACTTCCAAACGCTTAGCATGGTCGATTTTACGTTACATATATGTTACCACCATAAAAACACAAATGAAAAAGATTTACTGGGCCGGGCATGGTGGCTTACACCTATAATCCCAGCACTTTGGGAAGCTGAAGCTGGCGGATAACTTGAGGTCAGGAGTTCGAGACCAGCCTGGCCAACATGGTGAAACCCCGTCTCTACTAAAAATACAAAAATTAGTCGGGCATGGTGGTGCACACCTGTAATCTCAGCTACTTAGGAGGGTGAGGCAGGAGAATTGCTTGAGCCTGGGAGGCAGAGGCTGCAGTGAGCTGAGATTGTGCCACTGCACTCCAGCTTAGGTGGGTGACAGAGTGAGACTCCATCTCAAAAAAAAAAAAAAAAAAAGATTTGATCCCCAACTGTGTTTTAGGCATAGAGCCAGACGCTGTGGCTATAGTAATGAATAGAGCAGACAAAGGTCTCCGCCTCTGTGAAACTGACATTGGAGAATAGTGGTCTAGAAGAACTTGCTGTGGATGGAATGATGGATGGATAGAAAAGTTTCACATCTGCTCCACGCTGGCCACATGCGGCTGTTGAGCTCTTATGATGCGTCTGGTGCACCTGAAGAGCTGACTTTAATTTTATTTCATTTTAGTTAATTTAAATTAATTATTTGTTTATTTGAGACAGAGTCTCGCTCTGTCACTAAGGCTGGAATGCAGTGGCACAATCACAGTTCACTGCAACTGCAACTTCTGCCTTCTGGGCTCAAGCCATCCTCCTACCTCGGCCTCCTGAGTAGCTAGGACTACAGGTGTGCGCCACCACACCCAGCTAATCTTTTTTGTACTTTTCATAGAGATGGGGTTTCACCATGTTGCCCAGTCTGGTCTTGAACTCCTGACTTCAAGAGATCCGCCCACCTTGGATCCCAAAGTGCTGGGATCACAGGCATGAGCCACTATGCCTGGCCTCTAGATTTAAATAGTACCTACCGAACTGGCCAGTGCAGCTCTAAAAGGTCAGCAGCATGTGAGCAGGAGAGCGGGGCCCGGCTGTGTGTTATTCACGCTCTTGAGCATTGGTTTTCCACAGTTTGGGCCTCTAGCAGCAGAATCACCTGCGAAGTCAAAACTTCAGATCCCTGGGATCCCAGACCCACTGAATCACAATCTCAGAGGCCAGGGCTTGGGAGTCTGCCCTTTAACCACACACCCCAGGTGATTCTGATATACAAGAGGTCAAGTCTGAAACCCATCCCACTGCCCTAGTTGTTCAAGACTCCCAGTCGCTGGCTGGGTGCAAAGTCTCATGCCTGTAATCCCAGCTCTTTGGGAGGCCAAGGTGGGCAGATCACTTGAGGTCAGGAGTTCGAGACCAGCCTGGTCTACATGATGAAACCCCGTCTCTACTAAAAATACAAAAAATACCTAGGTGTGGTGGTGGGCACCTGTAATCTCAGGAGGTGGAGGTTGCAGTGAGCCAAGATCGTGCCACTGCACTGCAGCCTGGGCAACAGAGTGAGACTCTGTCTCAAAAATAAAAAGACTCCCAGCCAGGAAGAGAGCTTGAATGAAGTCTGACCTGCACCAGGCCTCCTGGGCCCAGACCAGGCCTGCTTAGGGGGATGTGCCCTGCTTGGAACTTCCCCATCCCAGCTAACCCAGAAGATAGCTGGGATGAAGATAGCTACTTCTGGCTACTAGCCCACAATTCTTCACCAGCCTGCACTGTTCCCTGAAGAGCAAAAAGACTTAGAATGTCCCTGCTTTATCCAGAGGGGCTGGGATGAGGGGTCCTGAGTTCCCTTATCCCATGTTCCAACAACCTCTGGGGCTCTCCAGTCAGCCAACTAGAGGCTCTGGCCCTAGCTGGTGGGTAATGGGAGGGAGAAGCTTGGCCCAGCACCCCACCCCACAGATCAGCCTGGTGTGGCAAGTGGAGGAAGGAAGCAGAGGCAACCGGGGCCAGCGGACACAGGGTTGGGGGTGACGCAGGCCTCAGGAATTTGAAAACAAACACTTCGCCAGGGAAGGAAGAGGCTGCTGTTGGCTGCTGAGCCCAGGCCGGCCCAGTTCCCTCCCTTTCAGGGCAGGGGTGAATCCCAGCGCCGCTGACCGTGGCCCCTGGCTGGACCCAGCGCCCGGGGAGTTTCCACTCCGCTGGTGGGATGGGAAGGTCATGGGAGGTGTGGGGGGATCCAGGCTCTGTCCAGATACTGGAGCATCCTGGCCGGGGTGAGGACAGGAAGGGACGAAGAGCTGGGAGAGCCACAAGAACCCAGGAGGAGGCTGAGCGACAACAGGATGCCTCCTCAAGCATTTATTGAGCACCCATGGTATTCCAAGAACTCAGAGCATAAGCACTGCCTAGCTGTAGGGGAAGGAGATGATATTGAGGGAAGCCTAGAGCCCTGTGGCCTTCCTGGAGGAGGTGGCATTGAACTGAGCCCTGAAAGGCAAACTAGGACCAGGGAGGACAGAATCTTATGAGTCTCACCCCTTCACACTCCTAGAGCCAGCATTCAGTGAGTGGATGAGTGAGTGAGTGGCTGACCAGCGACTATGCAGCATGAATAAATGACGGACTGAATGACATGAAGTCTGGAGTCTCAAGGCCGAAACTGCAAACAAGGAGTCCATCCTCCTATCCCCTCTGCTCTGAACTCTCTTCATAATCCTGAAGGTGCTTCGTACCTGGAGACTACAGAGCCAGCCTGCCTGGATTCTAGTCTGAACTCAGTCACTTACCAGCTGTGTGACTTTGGACAAGTTACTTAACCTCTCTGTGCCTCTGATCCCTTCTCTGTAAAGTGTAGTAATTGGCCGGGCCAGGTGGCTCACACCTGTAATCCCAGCACTTTGGGAGGCCAAGGTGGGTGGATCACTTGAGGTCAGGAGTTCGAGACCAGCCTGGCCAACATGGTGAAACCCAGTCTCTACTAAAAACACAAAAATCAGCCAGGTGCGGGGGCAGGTGCCTGTAATCCCAGCTGCTCAGGAAGCTAAGGCACGAGAATTGCTTGAACCTGGGAGGTGGAGGTTGCAGTGAGCCAACATCTCGCTACTGCACTCCAGCCTGGGCAACAGAGTGAGACTCAAAAAAAAAAAAAAAAAAAAAAAAATACAGAAGTAATCACAGTGCCTCCTTCACAGAATTTTTGAGAGGACTGAATGAGTTTTACAAGTGAAGTGCTTAGAACAATGTTGCACATGTAGTGAGAGCTACACTGGTGTTGGCCAATGCTATTACTGAAGTTCTAGCTTACGCGTTCATTGAGTCACTCACTCACTCACTGTTCATTCACTGATTCGCTCCCACATGCCATCCGCCACTCACACACCCCTCCCTCTTCGCCATCATCTGTTGAGCAATCCTCGTGTGCCAGGCTGTCTCCTCCCGGCCCTCCCAGCTCCCCTTTGCCAGTCTTGGACTGTGCCAGCCGTGCTGCCAGTTACCCTAGCAATTCATTAATTCCTCCCAAGCCCAAAACAAACAAGAAGGACCTATCTGGATCAGGGGCCATGTGCTAAGACCAGAATCAGGGTGTGGGACAAACCCTCTAGGATGAGCTCTTTGACCAGAGTTCGTCACTGGAGCTGCTCCTCCTCATCTACAGGTGCCCGGCCAGTGGCCCCCATCCTGGGCAGCCTCACCCACTCCGCTCTTTGACAGGCTAAGTTCTCCCACATCCTGATCGCACCTGTCCACATTTCAGGCTTCATTCATGCAGGGAACCCCAGACCTGCTCCATGTACCAGCTCTGCCCAAGCCCAGAGCCCCGGGCTGGCTCAGGTGAGAGCCCCAAAGCTCGAGCCCATTTCACCAGTGAACAATTAGAGCTGATGTGAACATGATGACTGCATGCTGATTAATGTAAGATGGCTGAGCAGAAGATCCTGCCACTTCCTTCCCCACAGGCCCTGGGAGAACAGGTCCTGCTGGGGAAGAGTCTGTTGCATTCTGCAAAAGCCATTTCGTGAGCAGGTCCTGCAGACTGGGCACTGCGCTGGGCACTTGATTCCTTTCAACAGCATGACATGGTGGGAGGATAACTTGCCTCTCATTGACAAAGAAACGGAGGTTCAGAGAGGTCAAGGGACTTGCCCAAGGCCACACAGCCAGTCAGTGTGGTTCTGGAATTCAAATCCAGGTTTTCTCACGCTGTATCCGACCCCCAGGGATGAGCCAGTTTGGCATTTGTGGAACTGGAGAGAGGCTGGGTTTGGGCATAAGGTGATGTTTAGGCCAGAGGGTGGGGAAGAAGAGGAGAGCCAGAGAGGCAGAATCAAGCGCCAGTCAGGAACAATGGTATGGGGCGGGTAATGGGAGCCCGGCCAGGTCTGGGGCTCCTGGGCAGGCCCTGCTGGGCCCTGCAAGCAACAGGCCCACCCTGTGGAGCTGCCAGGGTGACAACAGCCTTGATCTGCTGACTCAACGATTGCATCGGCCTTTTCCTGGAAAACAGCAGACACAGTGCGGGTGTCAGGGAGGGAGGCACCTGTTTGGGAAAAGGGTGTGTGAGAACCCCGTCCTGCCCTGCAGTTCCCCTGAGCCAGTGCACAGGTACTTAGCTCTAGATGCCCCCTGAGCCTCCAACTGCCTGCCCAGACCCCAGAAGCCACCGGATCCAGGAGTCCGAGCCAGCTGTGGGTTGAGTCCATGGTGCCACCAAGGCTCTGGGTGACCAGTGCTGCCAGCTACCACCTCAGCCAAGCAGCACAGCCTCTCAGGGCACGTTCCCACTTGCTGTCTGCAGAGCCTTGTTTTGCCCCATCCTGAAGGGGGCAGGTGTAGACGAGCATTGAGGCAAGGTCTATGTGACACCACTTGCTGTCACTCTTCTTTGGGAGGTTTCAGGGCCACTCTGCCATGGAGCACAGCTTAGGGCCGCCATGGAATCTGGTGTGAAGGATCCTGCCGCCCAGAGCGGGGTCAAGAATAGGGAATGGGTTCAGGAGCACCCCCAGTCCTCAGGCTCCAGTTGGGGGAGGTCCCAGCAGGGCCAGTCACAGACACTTGTCACACCCTGAAGGGGATAATAGGATCTGGGGCTCAGCCTCCACCAATTTCATCACCAGACACCACACCCAGGCAAGGGAGAGCAGAGGCATCAGCAGGGCCCGGCCGAGGGGCTGAAGCCTGGTGGAGAAGCAGGGAGGGCCCCTGGGCCTCTCAGTCCTATCTCTTCCCAATCCAGGCCTCAGTGGACTCCAGGGCAGGGGTGCGGGAGCTGATTTACAGGTGCAATATTCATACCCACCGTGGCCGTTTCCAGCACCAGCCTGAATTTCCCAGTGCAATGCTGGGAAGAACTAGTCTTTTTCTTTTTCTTTTTCTTTCTTTCTTTTTTTTTTTTTTTTGAGATGGAGTCCCGCTCTGTCGCCTAGACTGGAGTGCAGTGGCACGATCTTGGCTCACTGCACCTTTGACTCCCGAGTTCAAGCGATTATCTTGCCTCAGCCTCCTGAATAGCTGTGATTACAGGTGCCCACCACCATGGCCGGCTAATTTTTTTGTATTTTTAGTAAAGATGGGATTTCGCCATGTTGGCCAGGCTGGTCTCGAACTCCTGACCTCATGATCCCCCTGCCTCAGCCTCCCAGAGTGCTGGGATTACAGGTGTGAGCCACCGCCCCTGGACTCTTTTTCTTTTTCTTTTGAGACAGGATCTTGCTCTGTCACCCAGGCTGGAGTACAGTGGAGTGATCATGGCTCACTGCAGCCTCTATCTCCCAAGCTCGAGTGATATCCTCCCACCTCAGCCTTCTGAGTAGCTAGGATACAGTCACTCACCACCACACCTGGCTAATTAAAAAATATTTTTTTAGAGATGAGGTCTCACTGTGTTGCCCAGACCAGTCTCAAACTCCTGAGCTCAAGTGATCCTTCTGCCTCAGCCTCCCAAAGTGCTGGGATGACAGGTGTGAGCCACTGTGCCCAGCCTGGGAAGAGCTCCTCCTGAGAGCCTGTCTGAGTGGGCTGGGGTACAGCACTGGCACACCCTCCCTGTCTTCACTTCCTGCCGTAAGAACCCCGGGGGCTGAGGAATACGCTTGCGCTTTGAGTTGGAATCGCTGCAGAGCTGGGGTAGGGGAAGTTGTGATAGTCAAGGGCTTCAGGGAGTAGGCCTAGGTCTGGTGGGTCTGGGTTCAAAGAGGCTCTGCCTTTTACTTGCTGTGTGACTTCAGGCAAGTCACTTCTCCTCTCTGAGCTTCCATTTCCTTCTTAGTAAAGTTTGGCTGAGTTGAATAGAACCTGCTCCTAGCGGAGTTACAGGGATTAAAGGGCATAATTGGTGTCGCTGGAGTGGTAAACAACACTCAGTGCACGGTGACAGTGATTTTTATTGTCCCCTTATTCAGTCAAGAACTTGGCATGTCCTGGGGTGGTGGCTCACGCCTGTAATCCCAGCACTTTGGGATGCCGAGGCGGGTGGATCGCCTGAGGTCAGGAGTACAAGACCAGCCTGGTCAACATGGCAAAACCCCGTCTCTGCTAAAAATACAAAAATTAGCCTGGCGTGGTGGCACATGCCTGTAATCCCAGCTACTCGGGAGGCTGAGGCAAGAGAATCGCTTGAGCCTGAGAGGTGGAGGTTGTAGTGAGCTGAGATTGTGCCACTGCACTCCAGTCTGGATGACAGAGCGAGACTCTTAAAAAAAAACCAAGAGGCGTAGGAGACCAGGGCAGGGATAGTATTAGGAGAAATACTTAATGTAGATAATGGGTTGATGGGTGCAGCAAACCACCATGGCAAGTGTGTACCTATGTAACAAACCTGCTCGTTCTACACATGTATCCCAGAAATTAAAGTATATATTAAAAAATTATACCAATATAAAGAATAGATACATTATGTGAGTTACTATGCTATAGGATAATGAAGTTCAAAATGTAAATACAATCACTGACTATTTCTGTGATTAATATTTTTATATAAGCAAAAAAAAAAAAAAAAGAAGAAGAACTTGACATGAAGGAGTGGGACATGATAGGACCAAGGGGGTGGTCTCTCGGGCCTCCGAGCATGTTTCAGACTTCAGAACCCTCAGAGCTGAGGCCAGGACTGGCCATGTGCTCCTGTCTCCCGGGCTCTGTGCCCTCCCTTCCCTCTACTCAGCCCACTGCCCCTGACCTACCCTCCACCTCCTACCCCTGCCCCACAGACACAGCCGAGCCTCAGGAGGACTGAACCCACAGGAATGTGAGGAATGAGCAGGCTGCGCTGGGAGGACTCTGCTATCCCAGCCCTGGGCTCTGCCGCCCTCTGGTGGCTGGGCTGGGAAGGCTGCTGCTCCCATTACTACCATTATAGAACCGCAATTGCCCCGCAAAAATAAAATGCTGTTGCTGCTACTCATGATGATGAGGACAGCAATGACGATGATGAGGACGGCAATGACGATGATGATGATGATGATGATATTCATTGCTTTATAGTTTGCAAAGTACCTTCTCCGTTAATTATAGGCTGCACCAAACAGAGTGCAGGGTTCTGGACTGAAATCAGATGGGAATGTAAGTCCCTAGTCAAGTTCCAGCTGATTATGTGACCTTGGGCAAGTCACGTCACTTCCTTGAGCCTCAGACATCTCATCTATGGAACAGGGATGGCAAAAATAGGGTTGTCATAAGGATTAAAAGACCTGACGCCTGGCCAGGTGTGGTGACTCATGCCTGTAACCCCAGCACGCTGGGAGGCCGAGGTAGGAGGACTGCTTGAGCTCAGGAGTTTGAGACCAGCCTGGGCAAATGGTGAAACCCTGTCTCCACTAAAAATACAAAAAATAACCAAGCATGTTGGCACACGCCTGTAATCCCAGCTACTCAGGAGGCCAAAACTCGAGAATCGCTTGAACCCAAGAGGTGGAGGTTGCAGTGAGCTGAGATCACACCACTGCACTCCAGCCTGGGCGACAGAATGAGACTCTGTCTCAAAAAAACAAAATAAAACCAAAAACCAACCAACAAACAAACAAACAAACACCTATTGAATTAAATTGGCCTCCAAAATATACCCTTCTGGAATTTAGGTGGCTATTAAAAGACCTAACACCTGGCACTTGAGTTGGAAAGAATAACAAGGCTGTCATTACATACTAATCCTTGGCTGGTCTGTCCCGGGAGATCACCTCCCCTTTGCATAGGGCTTTTTGCGAAGTCCTTTTCCAAGGCATCACCTTCTTTTAGCTGCATTATCATGCCTGTTTACCTGATGAGGAAACTGAGGCTCAGAGAGCGGAAGCAGCTTGCCTAGGGCATCATGGCTAGTAAGTTAAAGCAAGACTCAAGCCAGGTCCACCTGCCTCCAAACCCGATGCTGGACTTCCCCACACCCTGCTTTGGAAACTCTAAGGAACCTTCCAGTTCCCCGAATCCTATTGCCTCATTTAAGTAAAGCAGGCTTGGTTTCTGCCTCCTTCAGTGCCCCCTCCCACTCCCACAACCTTCCAGCAGTTGAAACGCCAGACCCAGTAGGTGACCCCTTCCTCCTTCCTGACCAGCTCCCAGCCCTCAGGGCAGCTCATGAGCCAAGAGCTTGAGAGTGGCTTCCAAAGGTCATCCTGTCCACCCCCCTGTGCCCCACCCAAGCAGATGACTGTTCATCCTGTTCTTCACGCTGCTCAGGGGCAGAGATTCCCTAACTCCACTGCCTCCACTCGCCCAGGAGTCTGGGACAGTTCCCACAGCTGGCAAACTCTGCCTTAAGTCCCACCAGAGTCCCTCCTGCTGCAATGTCAGCCCATTTATTTTAGTTCTTTCTCCCAGTAGCATCAGAAATACAATCTAGGGGACACACAGACCGGGAGAGTGGGATCCTGGGAAGGGGAAGGCACATTTGGGGACAGGAAGTAAGAGTGAACCCAGGTTCAAATCCCGGTCAGGGTAACAAGAGTGGCCAAGCGAAGCCAGGTGCAGTGATTCACACCTGTAATCTTAGCACTTTTGGAGGCCGAGGAGGGCAGATCACTTGAGGTCAGGAGTTCGAGATCAGCCTGACCAACATGGTGAAACTCCGTGTCTACTAAAAATACAAAAATTAGCTGGGCATTGTGGCAGGCACCTGTAATCCCAGCTACTCAGGAGGCTGAGGCAAGAGAATCGCTTGAACTCAAGAGGCAGAGGTTGCAGTGACCTGGAATGGTGCCACTGCACTCTAGCCTGGGCGACACAGTGAGACTCCATCTAAAAAAAAAAAAAGAGAGAGCAGCCCAGTGGGTCTCCTGGTGCCCAGGGCAGTCTCAGCCCAGGTGGGGCAGCCCCGCCCACAGCCTGAGGGCACCCAGATCCTCCACCCTGCCACACTGGCACCAAGTAGCTCAAAGGAGGAAAGAGAGCTGGGGTGGGACTCAGGAAGCAGAGTGGGTCTGAGGGGCGGTTATGAGCTCGGGCTCAGGGTTCATGCAGAGCCAGGCTCAGACCCAGCAACAAATATTCACTGAGCTGCTCCTGGGTTCCAGGCATGGCAGTTGGCAATGAGGCCACAGCACTGGGAAGATAGCCAGAGGCCCTGTCTTCATGGATTTCACGGTCCAGTGGGGGAGACAACAGAAAACAGGTCACCACATGAATCAACAAGGAATCCCAGAGTGGCCACTCAGCTCTGCACTGTCCCCCTCCTGTCACCTCCATTTCAACTCTCAGGATGTAGCTTCAGTGGCACCACCTCCAGGAAGCCCACCCTGACCGCCAGTGAGGACAGGCTGCTCCCTTATTTGTGCCCCTACAGCCCCACAGTTTGCAGTGTGTAAGCTTTCAGCTGAAGTTTAACTCCCATGCAGAAAAGCACACAGATTTTAGGCACCCAGCGTGAGGGACTGTCCTAAAATGCACAGCCCTATGTAAGCAGCATCGGCAGTCCCTCCCTAAGCAGTCACAACTTCAGCTGCAGGCGCTCCTCGCCCTGACCTCGATCCATCAATTAGTCTGCCTGGTTTTGTACTTTATGCAAATCAACTAATTTTTTTTTTTTTTTTTTTTTTTTTTTTTTGCGTCTGGCTTCTCTCACGTTCAGTCTAGATTCTCTCATGCAGACATAGACAGTACCTGTAGTTGTAGATGGTTTATTCTCATGACTGTGCAGTGTTCCACTGTGTGAATATACCAGGATTTTCATTTTACTATTGATGAGCATTTGGGTAGTTTCTAGCATTTTGGCTATTAATGGATAATACTGCTGATGCAGGTCTTTTGGGGCACATATGCACCCATTTCTGTTGGGTGCACATCCAAAGAAGGCAGTGGAATGTCTGGGTACCATAGCGTCGGCATGTTCAGCTTTTGCAGATGCAGCCAAGCTGTTTTCCAAAGGAGCTGTGCCAGTTCACACCCCACCGACAGTACAGAATTCCTGCTGCCCCACATCCTGACAACACTCTATGTGGGGCCCTGCACTTCACCTGTTTACTTGTCTGTCTCACCGTTAGGGAGCGTCACCAAGGATGGGGATGCTGCTGACGTCCCTTGGTCCATAGGTGACACAATCAGAGAGGAGAATGAAGGGGATTGGAAAGATGGAAAGAGGGCTGGGCGTAGTGGTGTATGCCTGTAGTTCCAGCTACTCAGTAGGCTGAGGCACAAGAATCACTTGAACCTAGGAAGTGGAGGTTGCAGTGAACTGAGATCATGCCATTGCACTCCAGCCTGGGTGACAGAGCAAGAAAAAAGAAGGGAAGGAAGGGAGGGAGGGAGGGAGGGAGGGAGGGAGGGAGGAAGGAAGGAAGGAAGGAAGGAAGGAAGGAAGGAAGGAAGGAAGGAAGGAAGGAAGGAAGGAAGGAAGGAAGGTGGGAGGGAGGGAGGGAAGGAAGAAAGGAGAAGGAAGAAAGGAAGGAAGGAGGGAGGGAGGGAAGGAAGGAAGGAGAAGGAAGAAAGGAAGGAGAAAGAAGGAAGGGAGGAAGGAAGGAAGGGAGGAAGGAAGGGAGGAAGGGAGGGATGGAAGGAGGGAGGGAAGGATGAGGGAGGGAAGGAGGGAGGGAGGGAAGGAGGGAGGGAGGGAGGGAAGGAGGGAGGGAGGGAGAGAGGAAGGGAATCAACAAAGAAGCAAGCCACACTGTCTGCCACAGAGCTGAAATGCCTGCTGGGCTGAAGCCAGAGCTCACTGGTTCACATGAAACCTCAGTGTGCCCCGAAAATGAACAATCAAATAAGTTTCTTTCTCAACGGTTTCATTTCAGGACAAAATCTTCTAAACAACAGGCTCAGAGTCTGGGGACCAGGTGGAGTGAGGAGGGGTAGCAGGGTCCCTGCAGTCTGCAGAGCAGGGTTGCTGCAGAGAAGGGCATGGGCACTGGGTGGGGAGGAACTCCTGAAGGATCATGGTTTGGAGACTGGCTGGGCAGACAGCGTCAGGGGCCGAAACTCCAGCCCCAGACACCGCCTCCAGGTCCTGTCCTGCAGATACCACCTGCCAGCTTCCTCCTCCTTCTGTGGCAAGCAGGGGCAGGGCCCTGGATCCTTGGCCAAAGCCCTACCAGGACAGGGTCTGATGGGCAGAGGCAAGCATCACTGAGAGGGGCTCCCCCAACATGCCTGGCCTGGATCTACCCCCGGGCAGGTGGGCAGGGAGCAGGTGGTGAATGAGGAAAGTGAGCCCAGGGAGCAGCCCTGGCCTCCTTGCCTGGCAGCACAGCCCCAAAGCCTGCCCCCTGGCCCCCAGCAGTCTAACCCAGACTCAGGTGTCAGCCAGATTCCAGATGTGCCAGGGCAGGCTGAATGCAGGAGAGCCTGCTTCCTCTGCTCTGCCAAGCTGCTGCCAAGTTGGGCACTCTTCAGGCAGACTCAGCACTGCAAGAAGCATGCAGGTCCCTTGGTCTCAACTCAGTACAGGAATCCCATTCCCAGACTGCCTGAGTTCCTTCAATCCTCAAGGGACAGGGGCCTCCCCACCTCGCAAGGGCCACCGTGCTCTGGCTGTGCAGCTGTGACACAATAAAAGCCACCACTTCTCGTGACTAATTATGGTCCAGACACTGTGTCAACCACTTACATACTTCATTTCACGGTGGCTCCATGAGGCAGGAATCATTATCACCGTCCCCATTTTGCAGATGGGGCTTGGAGCCTTAAAGAGGCTTTAAAAAGACTTGGCGTCTTGCCTAAAAATCATATATGTACATGATGCATATATACACACACACACGTATGGTGCATATATATACACACACGTATATATTATATATGTATACATGTATATTTATATATTTATATATGTATATGTGTGTATATAGACACATATATTTGTATACATATAGAAACACATGTGTATACATATAGACACACATATATGTGTCTATATGTATACACATATATAAATACGTGTGTGTGTGTGTGTGTGTGTGTGTGTGTGTATATTTCCCACCTCTGTCTGATGAGAGGGCCTAGAAGCAGTGATGCCTCAGCAGTAATACGCACATCCAGTCTCTAAAATACGCACATCCAGTCTTGGAGAAATGGCTGATTCTAGCAGTGAGGCAAGAAAAAATGCAAGATGATTCCAGAGCATCTTGCATCGCAAGAAAGCAAGGAAATGCTCAAAAAACAGAAAGATGGGGGCATGTGAAACAGACACAGGAGCTCATCTGAAAGAGCTCCTAACGGCCAAAGCTGGAACTATCTGAAAAATAAAATAACAGTCTGGGCACAGTGCCTCATGCCTGTGATCCCAGCACTTTGAGGGCAGAGGCAGGCAGATCACCTAAGGTCAGGAGTTCAAGACCAGCCTGGCCAACATGGTGAAACCCTATTTCTACTAAAAATACAAAAAGTAGCCAGGCGTGGTGGCGCACGGCTGTAATCTCAGCTACTCAGGGAGGCCAAGGCAGGAGAATCACTTGAACCTGGGGGCCAGAGGTTGCAGTGAGCCGAGATCGCACCACTGTACTCCAGCCTGGGTGACAGAGTGAGACTCTGTCTCAAAAAATAAAAAATAAAATAAAATAGCCATGTATGGTGGCTCACGCCTGTAATCCCAGCACTTCGGAGACCGAGGCAGGTGGATCACGAGGTCAGGAGTTCAAGACCAGCCTGGCCAAAATAGTGAAACCCCATCTGTACTAAAAACACAAAAAATTAGCCAGGCATGGTGGTGGCACCTGTAATCCCAGCTACTCAGGAGGCTGAGGCAGGAGAATGGCTTGAACCTGGGAAGTGGAGGTTGCAGTGAGCCGAGATCATGCCATGGCACTCCAGCCTGGGCAACAGAGCGAGACTCCGTCTCAAAAAATAATAAATAAATAAACAAATAAATAATAAAATAAAACGAAATAAAATAACATAGTACTGGATTATAACTCAAAGTATAAAATAATAAATGCAGAGGTCCACGGTGATAGAAATACAGTCATATGCTGCATAGCAACATTCTACATTGCCAGTCAACAATGGACCACATAGATGATGTTGGTCCCATAAAGTTACAACGGAGCTGAAGAATTCCTGTTGCCTAGTGATCTGTGTTACAGTACAGTAACGTGCCTACAGTGTTCAGTACAGTAACAGGCAGCACAGGTTATAAACCTGTAGCCCAGGAGCCTAGGCTATATCACATAGCCTAAGTGTGTAGCAGGTTCCTCCATCTAGGTGCATGTAACAGAGCTCTATGATGGTCTCACAAACACCAAATTGCCTAACAGCGCTTTCTTTGAATGTATCCACCGTTAAGCAATGCATGACTGTAAATGACTAGCCAAATAAACAGAAGGAAAGGAACAAATCTTCCTTACAGAAGAATTCCAAATAATTGGCCCAAGTTTATCCGCCCCCGCCAACTTGAATGTGGGCTCAAATTGCTACCAAAGAACAGAGTTTGAAAAGGGGGCTGGGCATGGTGGCTCATCTCAAACTCATGGGAAGCTGAGGTGAGTAGATCACTTGAGCCTAGGAGATCAAGACCAGCCCGGGCAACACAGTGAGACCCTGTCTCTATAAAAAATAAAAATAAAATAGTTGGCCAGGCACAGTGGCTTATGCCTGAAATCCCAACACTTTGCTTTTTTGTTTGTTTATTTTGGTTTGCTTTTTGAGACAGAGTCTCACTATGTCACCCAGGCTGACACAGGTGATCCGCACGTCTCAACCTCTCAAAGTGCTGGGATTACAGGCATGAGCCACCACGCCTGGCCAATCGCAGCACTTTGGGAGGCTGAGGAGGGTGAATTGTTTGAGACCAGGAGTTCAAGACCAGCCTGGGCAACATAACAAGACCTCTTCTCTACAAAAAATAAAAATTAAAAAAATTGGCTCCCACGTGTAATCCCATCACTTTGGAGGCCAAGGCGGGCAGATCACTTGAGCCCAGGAGTTCAAGATGAGCCTGGAGAACATGGCAAAACCCCATCTCTACAAAAAAAAAAAAATTTAACCAGGCGTGGTGACATGTGCCTCTGGTCCCGGCTACTCGGGAGGCTGAGGTGGGAGGATGGCTTGAGGCTGGGAGGCAGAGGTTGTAATGAGCCATGATTGTACCACTGCACTCCAGCCTAGGCAATAGAGCCAGACTGTCCCAAAAAGAAAACAAAAGAAAGAGAGAAAAAGAGGGAGGAAAGGAGGGAGGAAAGGAAGAAAGAGAGAAAGAGAAGAAAAGGAAAGAAAGAAGAAAGGAAGAAAGAGAAAGAAACAAAAGAAAGAGAAGGAAGGAAGGAAGGAAAGAGAGAGAGAAAGAAAAGAAAGAAAGAAAGAAAGAAAGAAAGAAAGAAAGAAAGAAAGAAAGAGAGAAAGAAAGAGAGAGAGAAAGAGAGAGAGAAAGAGAGAGAGAAAGAGGCCAGGCACGGTGGCTCACGCCTGTAATCCCAGCACTTTGGGAGGCTGAGGTGGGCAGATCACGAGGCCAGGAGATCGAGACCATCCTGGTTAACACAGTGAAACCCCGTCTCTACTAAAAATACAAAAAATAGCCAGGCGTGGTGGCGGGCGCCTGTAGTCCCAGCTACTCAGGAGGCTGAGGCAGGAGAACAGCATGAGCCTGGGAGGCAGAGCTCGCAGTGAGCCAAGATCACACCACGGCACTCCAGCCTGGGCCCCAGAGCAGACACCACCTTCACCAAGTCATCAAGGCTAGCATTGCCAGAGACGAGTCACGTGGACATCACGTGCCTCCTGGCATCACGTGATGAGAAACGCACTTTATTTACCTCTGTGGTATTCTTTCCCCAAACCCATAACTCCTGGCTAGTCATGAGAAAAACATCAGATAAACCCAAATTGAGGGATAGTCCACAGACCAGAACTTCTGAAATTGTCAAGGTCATGAAAACCAAGGAAACATTGAGAAACTGTCACAGACCAGAGAAGACTAAGACACGGCAACTAAATGCAATGTGGGATCCTGGATTGGATCCTGGAACAGAAAAGGACATTAGTGGGAAAACTGGTGAAATCCGAATCAAGTCTGGAGTTCAGTTAATAGCAGTGTACTAGTGTTGGTTTCTTAGTTTTGACTACTGTACCGTAGTCACGTAAGACGCTAACAATGGGGGAAGTTGTAAAAGGGGTGGATGGAACTTTCTGTACCATTGTTGCAACTGTTCTATAAACCTAAAAGTATTCCAAAACAAAAAGTTCATTTTTTAAAAAATCACATGAGATATAGATGTCAGAAGCAGAATTCAAATTCAAGGCTGGAGGCCAGGCGCGGTGGCTCACACCTGTAATCCCAGCACTTTGGGAGGCCGAGGTGGGTGGATCACCTGAGGTCAGGAGTTCTAGACCAGCTTGGCTAACATAGTGAAACCCCGTCTTTACTAAAAATACAAAAATTAGGCAGGTACGGTGGCACACACCTGTAATCCCAGCTACTCGGGAGGCTGAGGCAGGAGGATCACTTGAGCCCATGAGTTTGAGACCAGCCTGGGCAACACATGGCAAAACTTCATCTAAAAAAAAAAAAGTTTTTAATTAGCTGGACAGGGTGGTGTGCACCTGTAGTTCCCATTACTCAGGAGGCTGAGGCAGGAGGATTGCTTGAGCCTGGGAGGCTGCAGTGAGCCATGATCACACTACTTACTGCACTCCAGTCTGGGTGACAGAGCAAGACTCTATCTAAAAAAAAAAAAAAAAAAATTCCAATGTGTCTGCTTCCTAAGCCCACATGCTCCTCCGTCCCTATACTACACCATGATAGAAAGTCATTCCCAGAGACTTCCTCATGAATCTGAGCTTCTCCCCACCTGTCCCACGTTTGCCCTCTGGATCACCCTGACTCACCTGTTTTCTTTGCCCCATGACCTCCTTCGGAGGGTTGAAGGACGCTCCCATCCCCACAGGTGTTCACATCTCCAAGGTCATTATTCCCAGGCCCTTCCACTCTCTTGGGTGATGTAATAAACACTGGCCTCTCCAGCACCCGCCCCTCCTTTGCAGCAGCCACCAAGTTCCACTTGGGAATCCATGGGATTCCAGGGAAGATAACTCCCCAGCCTGGCTCCAGGGATAAGAGCACAGGACTTAGGCTAGGCTCATCTGCACCGCCATGATCAGCCCAGAGGTAGCCATGTGAGCCAAGCTGATCCAATCAGAGAGACTCCCAGGACTCTGGGAAGCCTGAGACAAGGACAATTCTCTTATTCCATGTTTGGTGTGAATGAAGAAGCCCCTGGAAGCCTTAGGATAAAGCCAACACCAAGGACAGCAGAGTAGAAAAATGGAAAGATCTGGGTCCTCAGTGACATCAGTGAGCCACTGGATCAAGCCTTGCCTGAAGCCTGTATTGGCTCTATACTTCTCAGTGATAAGAACTGTGGGAGGGGCTGGGCATGGTGGTTCATGCCTGTAATCCCAGAACTTTGGGAGGCCGAGGCAGGAGGATCACTTGAGGCCAGGAGTTCGAGACCAGCCTGGCCAACATGGTGAAACCCCGTATCTACTAAAAATATAAAAATTAGGCCGGGCGCGGTGGCTCAAGCCTGTAATCCCAGCACTTTGGGAGGCCGAGACGGGCGGATCACGAGGTCAGGAGATCGAGACCATCCTGGCTAACACAGCAAAACCCCGTCTCTACTAAAAAATACAAAAAAAACTAGCCGGGCGAGGTGGCGGGCACCTATAGTCCCAGCTACTCGGGAGGCTGAGGCAGGAGAATGGCGTAAACCCGGGAGGCGGAGCTTGCAGTGAGCTGAGATCTGGCCACTGCACTCCAGCCTGGGCGACAGAGCGAGACTCCGTCTCCAAAAAAAAAAAAAAAAAAAAAATACAAAAATTAGCCGGGCATGGTGGTAGACACCTGTAATTCCAGCTACTCAGGTAGCTGAGGTAGGAGAATCACTTGAACCAGGAGGCGGAGGTTGCAGTGAGCCAAGATTGCACTACACTCCAGGTTGGGCTGAAAAATGGCCCCCAAAAGATATCCATGCCCTAGTCCTTGGAACTTGTGAATGTCACCTCATATGACAAAAAAAAAGTGGGGGAGGGCGGGGGACGGTGGGCAGAGGGTTTTTGCAGATGTGATTTAAATTAAGGATTATGAGATGGGAAGATTATCTGGGTGGGCCTGAAAATGCAATCACTTGTTTATCAGAGGGAGGCAGAGGGAAATTTGGTATAGACACACAGAGAAGGCAATGTGACCACAGAGGCAGAGATCAGAGTGATCCGGTTGCAAGTCAAGGAACACTGCAGCCACCAGCAGCAGGAAGAGGCGAGGAACCACTCTCGCTGAGAGCCCAGGTGGGAGCACAGCCCCTGGGTGCGGGCCCAGTGCTGCTGATTTTGGACTCAGCCTCCAGAACCGTGACAGAAGAAAATATTGTTGCTTTAAGTCACTCAGTTTGTAGTAATTCTGTTATAGAAGCCACAGGAAACAAATAAAGAACTAATCAAATCTCTTTCATGTTTAAGCCTATTTGTATCTGACATTTTGTTACTTGCAGCCGAAAGCAGCCTAGCTGATACACAATCGTCCCCCTGTCCCCTGGTCACCCTCTTACAGCTCAGAGGTGAACTCTAGAGACATGCAAAGCCCTAGTTGGGAGCCAGCCAGAGACTCTCCTGGTCTTTAGCTGGGAAAACAGGACTGTGGGGGTGGGGCAGCATCAGATGGATCACAGACTCCAAGCAAAGGCATGATAGGAGTTTATTTACAGACAAGACACAGCAACCAGGCACCGACTCGGGCTCTGGCCAGGGGAGGTGGTAGACAAGATGCCAGATATATCTAAATACATATTTAGGTCCCAGCACCACCAGCACCAGAACATTCCCCAGCCAGGTCCCTGCCAGAAGGACCAAGAGTCAGGCAGGATTGAGGGCACAGAAAGTAGAGGGCCCCAGTCCTTGCCAGGTATCAGTGATCACCTGTTATGGTCCCCACGTCAGAGGAAGAAACTGCCGTTGGCCTTGAAGTGTGGACACTGAGGAGCAGGAGGACAGAGATACCCTCTGGAGGTGCCCCCATTCCTGTGCCCACCCTGTGCCCTCAATGCCAAGGCCACAGAAGTGAAGTGCCAGCAGGAGCAGCTTGGGGCATGGAGACACTACAGGCCCCTCCAGAACCATCCGGGAACCAGGCATGGAGGTGCTGTCCCAGGCCATGGCTGCCCCTCACACAGGGGCCTCCCCCAGTTTGCTGGTGGCACTCGTGACTCGCTTATTCTCCCGGAGGTTTCGGAGGCGGGCGCTGAGGCTGCTGATCTCTTCCACGTAGGCCTGGGGCACCCACCCCTTCTCACCATCTGCCAGGCGGACCCCTTCCAGCCAGCCTAGGGACACACAGGCCAAGAACAACAGCATCAAAGGGGCACCAGGGCCAGGCCTGGAAGGGAACACCTCAGCCCTGATGCAAGCTTTGTTTGCACCCTTGGGGCCAAGGTGACATCATCTCAGCATCTCTCAGCTCCAGAAAGGACCCTGTCTCGAGCTGTCTTGTAGATGAACTTCTGACCTGTTTTTCCTGACATCCTCTGTAAGGGTATTTCCCACTCTCCCCCATCACTCTCAATCCTATATCTTTACAAGCAGGAAGTTCCTCTTCTTGTCTAACCTGATTCCCACATGCTGTGGCAGATCAACACTTGCAGAGTCTTTCTGTGTGATATCTTAGTCATCTAGCCACCTCCTGCCCACCTGAGCCCCATCAGGGAGACTTTCCCAGGAGGCCCCCTCACCGTCACTGGTCCAGGTCCTCACTGCCAGGATGTCAGTCTTCTCCAAGGTCAGCTCATCTGGCTGCAGTGCCTTGTATGTCCTAACACACTGAACCTGGGGGTGATCTGACAGCCCAAGGGAGGCTCAGGGAGTCCCAAGGGTAGGATGGCAGGGGAAGGAGCGTGGGTAGGGCAGGGAGGGGCAGTAGGAGGAAGTAAGGGGGTGGGAAGGTGGCCATTGAGGCTTCTATTCCTCTGCCACTCCCATGCCACAGGCCCACATCCAAGCAGGTGTACCCTCTGCCCACCCTGGCCTATCTCCTCTCCTACCCTAAATACAAGTGCAGGATGAATCCGTTCCCTCCCAGCTTCGGTTTCTGCCTCTATACCAACAGTTGTCCCCTCCCCAGCTCAAGCCAATACGTTGCTTTTGTCCTTCAGACTCCAATGTCCAACTGCCCCCAGCCACCTCACACAAAACAGTAACGGCCCTGCAGTATGCCCCTAACATCGCTGTGGTGCTCCCTTTGGCCCATCCTTCCCAACTGGGATTCAAGCTGCATCACTCCCCTGTTGAAAGCCCTCCACGGCTTCCCAATCCTCTTAGAATAAAATCCAAACTCCTCCCTAGGCCCTACAAGGCCCTTCATGGTCTGGCATCACCCCCTGCTAGCCTCATCTTCTCCCCTCCACTTTCCCTCCCTACTCGCTCACAAAGCTCCAGTCACACCAGCCTCCCCGCTGTTCCTCACTCTAAGCTCCCTCCTTCCCCAGGTCCTTCGCACTGGCTCTTCCTTCTGCCAGATACTCTTCCCCAGATCGTTTCGTGACAATCTCTCCTCATCCTTCAGGGTTCAAATGTTAATTCCCAGGGACCTCCCCTGACCACCTGGGAGCTTACCCCAGCCAGGTGGGACTCCTAGCTCAAGCCAGAGCGCCTACCCCCTTCCTGGTCCTCAGCTCTTTTCATTAGACCAGGTGGGCTGGTAGCATCCAAAGCCCCAGACTGGGGGGCCAGACCTGGCTTGAATCCCAGTTCTGCCACTTACTGGCTGTGTGACCAATTTACTTCACCTTCTGAGCCTCAGTTTTCTCAGATATGAAAAATGTCTACCTGGTAGGGTTGCCATGAGGATTAAATTAGATTTAATGCAAATACAAAGCCCCTAGCCCTGGGCCTGGCCTATGGCAGGCGCTCAGGGGGGATGAGTGCCCTTTCTTTCCCTTTACTACCTAAAGCTCAGCCCTAACTCCTCTGCTCAAAAGCCTCCAATAAGGCCGGGCGCAATGGCTCACACCTGTAATCCGAGCACTTTGGGAGGCTGAGGCAGTTGAATCACCTGAGGCCAGGAGTTCAAGACCAGCCATGGTCAACATGGCAAAACCCTGCCTCTACTAAAAATATAAAAATTAGCTAGGCGTAGTGGCGGGCGCCTGTAATCCCAGCTACTTGGGAGGCTGAGGCAGGAGAATTGTTCGAACCTGGGAGGAGGAGGTTGCAGTGAGCTGAGATTGTGCCATTGCACTCCAGCCTGGACGACAGGGTGAGACTGTCTCAGAAAAACATAGCCAGGCGTGGTGGCAAGTGCCTGTAATCCCAGCTACTCAGGAGACTAAGGCATAAGAATCGCTTGAACCCGGGAGGCGGAGGTTGCAATGAGCCGAGATTGCGCCACTGCACTCCAGCCTGGGGTACAGAGTGAAACTGTGTCTCCAAAAAAAAAAAAAAAAGGCCTCCAATAAGCCAGGCACGATGGCTCATGCTGTAATCCCAGCACTTTGGGAGGCTGAAAGGAAAGCATTGTTTGAGTCCAGGAGTTTGACGCCAGCCTGGGCAGCATAGCAAGAGCCTGTCTCTACAAAAAATAAAAATAAAGGTGTGGTATCCAGGTGTGGTAGTGCATACCTGTGGTCCCAACTACTCAAAAGGCGGAGGCAGGAGGATCACTTGAGCCCAGGAGGTTGAGACTACAGTGATCCATTATCACACTACCGAACTCCGGCCTGGGCAACAGAGCAAGACCCTGTCTCAAAAAAACCTAAACAAACCTTCAATAGCTTCCTAGGGCCACTATAGGGAGGCTCTCTATGATTAGGTTGCACCCTGGCTTATCAGCCACCCCCAAAGGAGAAACCTTTATTCCAACTGAGCAGATCCCTCAGCTGCCACCACTACCCCCACCACCCCTCATACCCTGGCTCCGGCTGCTTCTTGTCCTGTTTGCAACTGACGCGAAGACGGAGACAGACCTGGGCTCTGGTCTCAGCCCCGCTACTTACTGGCTGGGTGAACTTACACAAGTCCGTTTATCTCTGAACCTCTCTTCTAACTCGTAACACAGGGGTGAAATGGGAAGCTATGAAGGCTTTGTGATCTCCAGGACGCTGCCTGTGGACACAGAGTCCACCTGTGCTCTGTAAGTTCTGCCCAGCCTTCAAGGTTCCTCAGAGCTACCCCTGACTGCCCCAGAAGTTTATCTGTCTCCCCATAGCCCTGTCGGCAACACAGCACCCAGGATGGGAGGGGGGGAGGGCGGGCGAGGGTCCGGCCCAGGGATGTAAGCAGCAGGGATGAGCTACCTTCCCCCTCACTGATGACCTCCTTGTCCTCCTGGGGGCTGGAGGGGCACAAGGCTGAGATCCATCGCTGCTTCTCACTTCTAGGGAAGGGGGAGGCTCAATTGTCACAACATGCAAAGTGCAGTTGCCCAGGGCAGGGTGCTGAAACCAAGGCTGGGGGAGCCAGACATGATGTCCAGGCCCAGGACCCAAGTCATGTCTGCCCCACCCCAGGCCCACCCCACAACCCTGTTTCCAAGCCTGTGCCCCACCCAGCTCTGAGCATAACAGGCCCAGAACCCCTAGATGCCAGCCCTACCCCCATCCTGCCTAATGCCACAGTCCTGAAGCCAGAGACAGCAGGGTGTGGAGGTTTCCATCCAAGAGATGCCCAGAGGCTGAGGAGGAGGTGGCAGCCCCCCAACACCACCTGTGGGGCAGGCACTCCTGCTCTGGCCTCCAGCCCTGCCCTCTGCCCCTGTGTCCTGCCCAAGCCAGGGAAGAGATGAGCACTTGGGGAGGAACAAGGCCAGGATGTCCCAGGAGTGCCCGTCATGGGGAGGAAGAGCCTCCTCTCTCCCCATACCCAGGCCCACTCACTCCGTCCGGGCCCTCAGCAGGAACTGGTGCTTCATGTGCTGCCCGTGGAGGAGCTGGAGGAGGAACACGTGACCAGGGATGCCCTGCAGCTTCAGGCTCAGGTCCCGCACCTGCAGCTCAGCCATCTTGGCATGGACGAAAACAGCAAACTTCCCTAGCCTGGAGGACCGGGGGAGGGGAGGTCAGCCTGGCCTGGGCCCTGGCTCCAGGCACCCAGCCTCGGGATCAGGTGGGGTCTGACTGGAAGCGGGGAGAAAGGGTTGCCTGCCCTGCCAGCATTCTCACAGGGTCCTGCTTCTCGACAGGGCGCTGCTTTCCTAGCAGCTGGCAAAGTCCCCACAAGGAACCAAGAGCTTCTTCCCTGCTGGCTTGCTGGGGGAAGCTGGAGGTGATGGAGACCAGTCCCTGAGCCCCAAACACACTTTCAACCTTTCTCTCTCTCTCTTTTTTTTGTTTTTGTTTTGTTTGTTATTTGGTTTTTTGTTTTGTTTTGTTTTAAGACAGAGTCTCGCTCTGTCGCCCAGGATGGAGTGCAGTGGCATGATCTTGGCTCACTGCAACCTCTGCCTCCCAGGTTCAAGCGATTCACGACCTCTCTCTGAACCTCTCTCCCAAGCGTCTGTTCCGAAGAGCCAACTGGACACCTCGCCTGGGGAGTGTCTCCCTTCCAGTATATAAGCCCCATGAGGGCTGAGCCTCATCTCTGCCACTGTATCTCAGTGTCTGATACTGCCTGACTCACAATTTAGGATCAGTAAGTACTTGTAGGCAGGATGGGTGGAGGGGGTTCCATGGATGTCAACTCATTCAACAAAACTCGGCATCAAAAAAAAAAAAAAAAAAAAAAGAACTCAGCTTCTCCCACTCCAAGCCAGATCCCCTTTACTGTTCTCCATTCCAGTGAAAGACACCACCAGTTTGCCCAAAAGGAAACTCAGACGTCATGCTCACCTCTTCCCTTTCCATCCCCCCTACACCCACCTGGTAGCTATGTCCTGTCTTTCCTCCTTAATGTCCCTTGAATCCACTTCTCCTGAAGCACCCTGCCACTTCTGGAGCATCTACCCTCTCCTGAGCAATGCAGGACCCTCTGCCTCTCCCCTTCCAGTTCATCCTCCAAATTGGCCAGGAGCAAAATATCATCCCTCTGCCTAACTCTCCACGCTCCCTGCTGCCTCAGAAAAAATCCAGCCTCTCTACCATGACCTTCAACATCCCAACTTCCCCCTGCTGCCCTTCTCCTTTACAAATCCAGCCACATGAGGCTTCATCATTCCCCAAACACACATTCCGCTCGTCTACACTACCACGACTCTGCTGTACTCCTCCACTCAAACTATCTTTCTACCTGGAAAACTCCTACTCATCTTTCAAAACCCAGCTGAAATGTCCCATCCTCTACGAAGCTTTACTGATTCTCACCCCACACCAGGAACCACTGCAGTACACCCTTCCATCAAAACCCTGATGATCTGGTTATCAGGATGGATTTTCACTGGTCTGAGAGCTCCTGTGAGCAGAGAACAAGTCTCATTCATATTTATGTCCCTAGCACTGGCCTGCTACAGAACAGAGATTCAGTGACTGTTTACTAAATGGACAAACAAATCAGGAATGAATTCTTCTTACAGCATAACATGTCCATCCTTTTTTTTTTTTTTTTTAAGAGATGGGGTCTCACTATGTTGCCCAGGCTAGTCTTGAACTCCTGGACTCAAGTGATTCTCCTACCTTGGCCTCCCAAAGTGCTGGGATTACAGGTGTGAGCCACCATCCCACATGTCCATCCTTTATCGCATTCACCTTATCCAGGTAGTCTTCTACCTCATTCTTCACTTATAAACACAGTTAATACTGAGGGAGCGTTCACTGTGAGTGAGGCACGGTGCTGCCATCAGACAGAGCTGGCATCCTCCTGGCTCCCCCACCTACTAGCTCCATGATCTGAGAGTAACAGAGAAGCCTATTTCCCAGGGAGGGATTTGGAGGATTAAAGGGAATAGTCCACGTAGCAAGCCTTGCACAGAGTAGGTACTGAGTAAAAGTTGGCTTCTGGCATAGCTGTGACTCGGGGCAGAGTTGAGACTCCAGGGTCATGCTCTTAGTCTCTGCTCTAACTGGCTGAGGCTCACAGCAGCTCCAAGTCCTTGACATACAGTCTAGCCCTTGATTCTCCCTTCTGGAACATGGACTTGTCTCACATCTCTGCCTTTGCTTCAGGAGCCTCCAAGTCTCAAGGTGCCCTGGCAGCACCACCTGGCACAGGCAGGGGCTCCCAGGCCCAGGGATGGACTGGTCATAAGCCCAGTGGTAGGGAGGAAGAAGTACCTACCCACCCCCGACTGCCCCAACTCACTCCTTCCGCCGAGAGAGCAGCAAGCAGTCATTGAAGAGGTGGAGGTAGACTGCCTTGCTGGACAGCTTCAGCTTGGCAGGGGGTGCTGCAGGCAGTGGTGCCAGCTCTACCAACTCCCCATGCCGAACCAGCCAGCGGGCCTGAGAGATCAGCGGGAAAATCTAGAGGGATGGAGAAGGATGGGTCAGGCCCAGGGGCACCAGGCAGAGAGCACAGGATAGCAGAGGGGAGGGTGTGGGCAGCGATGAACCGGCCTGAAGCCCCTAGGGCAAGGAAGAAACAAGAGCTGCCCCTTGGAGTGCCCATCCCGCTGGCGGCAGACACACACCTTGCCCTCAAAGTGGATCTTCTTGCTCAGGTGGATGAGTTCCTCTGTCCTCTTCATGGACTGCACGCTAGCATTGCACTCCTGCACCAGCTGGGGGAGCCGTGGGGAGGTCACCTGCAGCCCCTCAGCCCTGGCTCCCAGAGCCCAGCCTCAGACTCTTGCCTGGGGACCGGAGACTCTGACAGCTGGGGGCCATTTTAGAGACACGCTGGGGGCCCAGGGGGGCCCCAGGAGCCAAGCAGCCCCTGCCCTGCCCAGCTCACCTCCTTGAGCGCGTTGAAGGCCTTGGTGGCCATGTCTTCATCTTCAGAGCCCTGTGCTGTCCGCTTCAGGATGTTCTGGAAGGTGGGATCAGCACAATGAGGCAGGCCTCATACTCTCCTGAGACCCGGCCCACCCACCCAGCCCTCACTGCAGCCTGTCCCCTCGAGGTACCTCCACCAACATCTTGAGGCGGGTGATCCTCTGGAAGGGCAGGATGAGGAAGGAGGTAAGGGGCAGACGCTGGCACACGGGAGACTCCTCCAGGCGAGCCAGGATGCCAGGGAACCTGGGGTTCTCCAGGCTGGAAAATGGGAAGGGCTCTGGAATCACAGGTAGGCCTGAACTCCTGGGATCCACAACGCTGGCCATCCACAGGGCCCTTAGGGACCTTCTCAGCACATCCTTACTGCCCCTTGGGGTTGCATCTCACCTTATCCTGGTCACAGAGACCCTTTCAGGGACCCCTTCCCTCCCAGAGTCACCTTGCATCACCCAGTCCTCAGTGCCTACACCTGCCTGAGACTCCCTCCACGCCCCCGCCCCTTTCAGAGCCCCCAGCCCTACAGCAGGCGCTGGTAGGTGCGCTCCTGGTAGGCCTGGTTGGTGACATAGGGCAGGTAGACTCTGCGAAAGGCCGGGCAGTGGTCCAACACCACGTCGCACACGCTGAAGCGCAGCACATCTGCCTCCAGCCGCTGCTCCAGGTCCTGCAGGAACCTGAGGAGTCAGAGCCAGGATGGAGATCCCAGATCTGGAAGCCGGCCAACCACAGGCTTGGTCCCCACCCTGGGCCAGGCCAGAGCACTTCTTCACCTCTCGCTGGTGCTCTTGACCTCGGGCAGTTTGGAAAACAGCCACTGCTTGTCCTGCGCCCCCAGACACTCGCTCAGCTCGGCAGAGCCTAAGAAGTGGCCCACAGCCACCGATAGGCTGTGGATGTAGGAGGCCTCGGACGTGATCAGCTCAAACTTGGCCTGAGGGAGGGCGCACACGGGGTCGAAAGGGCCGGGCCGGTTCACCTCGGAGGCCCTGGCCTCGCATCCCCGGACCCCAGGCCGCCACACCTCGCGTCCTCGCCCCTTCTCCAGCCCCACTCCTAATCTGACGCCGGGCAGGCCCAGCGACCCACCTCCTGCCACGAGCAATTGTGCAAACCCCGCTTGCCCTAGATCCCGCCACTCCCCTTAGCCCAGTCCCGACGCGTTCTTCCCCGAGCCCGCCCACCCCCAGGTCCCGCCCGCCCCCAGGTCCCGCCCCTGATTCTGTCCCCGCCTTGTTCCGCGCCCACCAGGCTTTTGCACTCCCAATGGCTCCGCCCCTCATCCGGCCCTGTCCTATCCTAGGCTTCGTCCCGCTGGCTCCGCCCTCTGCCCGCACCCAAGCCTGGCTCCCCTAGCCTCCCGCTCCGCGGCTTGCTGTCCTCGCTTCCAGACGGCCTCGTGTAGGCAGGTCCTAGAGCCAACCTTCCGCGCGGACAGTGGTGCCAGCACTCCCGTTTGTGTGTCCCTCTTCCTCTATGGCCCGGTTCCCGCTAAGTCCCCGGACCGCGTACTCCCCGGCCCGCCCCCGCCCCCGCCCCGCCGGGTCCCCGCGCGCGCCCACCTCCTGCAGCTTGCAGTCCCGCAGGCTCAGTGTGGCCAGGACGCCGCTGCCGCGTACGTCGGGGATATCCTGCCACAGCGAGAAGGTGGAGCCTCGCGCCGAGCGTTGCGCCCGGAAGGAACTGCTGGGGGAGAGGTTGGCGCGCGGCGGCCCCGGCCCCTCCTCTGCGCCCTCGGCCTCGTCCCCCGGGCCCTCCTCCTCGCGCTGCTGCCGCCGCAGTTCACGGGCGCTGGCCACGTCGCTGTATTCCTGATAGAGGACGGCTGGGGAAAGACGGGCGGGCAAGACCGTGGGTTCCCTCAAGAGCCCGCGTCACTTAACCTTTGCTGCGGTTCGGATATCTGGACATAGTGAATTCATTCATTCATTCATTCATTCATTCATTCATACCATAAACAAATTGAGCACCTACTGCGTGCTAGATACCGATAGTTCCATTCTCCGTTTCTCACTCGATCCCTACCTCTCAACTCTCTAAACCCCCTTTTCCCCGGTTCCACACCGCAGCCCCTTCCTCCGTTACCTCCTCCCAGGGATCCCCTCCCACGTACAGTTAAGGAGGAATCGAGACTGGCGCCGCTCGTTGGTGCTCCTGGACCCCAAAGGAGGCTCTTCCTGCGTGTCTAGCCTAGGAAAGAGAGAGCGTCACGGCCCTTCTTCGCCTGCACCCTGTCTCGGACCCAAGCCCAAACGGGAGGTGGTACCTGGGCTCGGACCAATCGCCATGGCCCTCTCGTGAGTCACCAGGGGCTGGCCGCGACACCCGGTCCCTACACCCGGTCCCGACACCCGGTCCCGTCGTCTCTACACTTCGAGACGATGCTTTCCCTGGAGAGGGCAAGAACTGAGGGTGGGGGGTCCAGAGAGGGCCTGGGGCCTGGGCCCCGGACCGGGCACCCTGACGGCCTCAGGCGGCAGGTGAGTGGGCATCCCCCACCCCCACCCGGCATCTAGCTGCCCTCAGGGCCCATGGGAGGAGCTGGTACCTTCCCGGGCTGCTCCGGTGCCTGACCCAGAGATGGGTGCCCGGGCTGCTGAATTCCGCCCCAGGCGCAGAGAAGAGTGCAGCCGGGTCATCAGCTCCGAAGCCGAGAAGCGCCTCCGCTCAGGACCCTCGAGACTCACTCGGGTGGATCCAGTCAGCTCCAGCGGCCTGGGCTCCTCTGTGCTCTGGGCCTGCTCTTGCACTACCTGGCCAGGCTCTAGGAAGACAGCGTGGGCCTCGGGACAGCCGGGGACCTCTTCACGCTGGTACACCCGCATCTTGCGCCCTAGGGTTGGGGGGCAAGGTGTGAGAGCACAGGCTGGGGTCTCCCCCAGCCTGGCCCTGAGCACCTGGGGAGGTTCAGGCGCCATGCCCAAAGGAAGGGCCTGTGTTTCTGCTAGCGTCTGGTCCCCAGAGCCCTGGGGTCCACGAGAGGGGTAAGGACAGCACAGGGCCTGACTGCAGTAGGCAGAGGGACCAGGCAATGGTGACTCACTCACTGCATAACCTTGGACAAGTCACTTGCCTTCCCTGAGTCCTGCTGGTTTCCTTATCACTAATCTACCACTTGTCCTGACTTTTGGGGGAACCTTGGGACATAGAGGTTAAGGAACTGCCCAGCCCCTCCCCTATCCCCCCCCACTGTGGCACCCACACCTGCCTCCCCAAGGGTGACTCACAGGCAGACTTCTTTTCTGAGCCGTGGCTGGCCCGGCGCTGTGGCTGTGTGTGCTGGGGACTCCAGGGTCCCTCCAGAGCTGGGGGTTGGGCACCGGGACAGTGTGGCCAGCTGCCAGCCCTGCTGGGCCGCATCCCCCCGCCAGTTATCTCTGTATCTGAGCTTCCTGGGGATGATGGCCATAGCACCCCTTGGAGAGGGGCAGGGGTCCCCAGGGACCAGCGGCTGCCAGGGGCCCGAAGCTCCTCGGGGGCAACAGGGAAAAGGTTCAGACAGACTGGGCTCGGGGGCTTCAGGGCGGGCAGCTCTGCAAAGGACAGGCTTTCCTGCTGGCACACAGCTACAGGGCAGCGGGCAGTGCCAGGTGGCCCAGTAAGGTGGGGCTGGAGGGTAGCAGGTGGCCCACAGTCCATTCCTCTTTTGCTCTGCCACCACCTGGCCCTGCAAAAGAGAAGATATCAGATCTAGACAGAGGACAGCAGGGCTGGCCAGTAAGCCACCACCCCTGGAGGCCTGGACAAACCCCTGTGTACACTCATGTGCACACATCTCCACAAACGCACTCACATGTCTAATTATATAGAAATAGCTGATACTTGCTTGGCATTGCCTGAATGATAGACTGAGTACTTTACACATATTATCTCATTTAATCCTCACAACAACCCTGTGAGTTGATGCTCTTATTATCCCCATTTTATAGGTGAGGAAAGTGAGGCACAGAGAGGTTATTTGGTAAATAGTGGAGCCAGGATTCTAACCTGGCCATTCTAGCTTTCAAATCGGTGATTTTAACCACCTTGTACCTTCTCTAACACACACCGACCTGTCACCAGACATGCAAATACATACATCGTCACACAAATCCATGTCCCAGCATATACATCCACACTACATTTTCTCCCAAGTATAGAATGACATGTGCACTTTCATAGATACAAACATTTCAAACTCAGGCTCACACAGTCACAGACACACACATTTTTACACAACCATATACATTAACAAATTCCTCACAAACACACTGACCCATCCGATACTTACACAGGCACCCAAGATTTCTCATCCTCCTGTCCCCTTCACACGCACACCCCAGGATGCAGACACACACCAGCCCACAGGTCCTTGCTTTGATATTTCTCCCCCCATCCCCCCGACCCTTGCCCAGAGTTGTGGCCTTCAGCGCTGAGTGGTGCCCACACCCATGCCAAGTTGGCTGGGAGGGTCATGGACTGGCAGGCGGGCCATCACCCAGATCAGGCAGGGGCCCTCCTGAAGTTCAGGGAGGTGCCCCAACTCCCCCGGTTTGGAGTGAAAGAAGGGCTGTTCCCCACCCCAGCTTCCAGCCCCTGGGTAGGCCAGGCTGGATGGGTCCTTTCTGGGCAGGAAGTTATCCCCGGGGAGCCAGCCCTTCGATCGGGGCAGACCTGATGATCTGAGAGGCTCAAGCCCCGGCAGCTCTTGCCCTGTGGCCTTCTGCCAGCCTCCCTCCTGCAGCCCCTCACCTCTCCGGGCCCAGGCCCGCTGCTGATGCTGTTTGGCTGTTTCGGCAGGGGAAGCCCTCTCTCTGCCCAGCTGGCTGGGGGAGATCCCACCCAGACAAAGAGTTTGATTCATCAAACCCTGTGGTGAGGCAAGCAGGGAGGGAGGGAGGGAGCAGGCAGCGCGCTGGGCGGGGGCCTACCCTAGCCTGGCCTCGCTGTGGGCAGGCCGGGCAGCCAGGACCCCCCAGAGGCCCCCTCAGGCCAAAGGGGCAGTGCCCAGCCTGGCAGGACCAGGAGAGCCAGGAGATGAAGACTGAGAGAGACCTAGAGAAACAGAGACCACTTAGCCAGTAACTCAGAAACCAAGACCCCAAGACATTCAAAAACAGAAAAACCACAGATGCTGAGACATTCAGGGACCCAGAGATGGAGACAGAGACACTGACAATTTCAGGCCAACCAGATCCTCAGAGACACAGATGAAGCCCAGAAAACCCAGGGAGACAGATGGACAAACATTTCATGCCCATGGGCTGCCAGTCTAGTGGGAGAGCCAAAAACAAAAACAGTTACAATCCAGGTTGGCAAGAGCCAAGCCAGAGGAACCATCAGAGGAGGGTGCTGGGCTCAACTCAACCTGGGTATTCCAGGAAGACTTCCTGGAGGAGGTAATAGGTAACTGCTCCCTGGCTGAAATACCTAGTGCACTTTGAGAGAAAGCCTTGGCCTGAGCAGTGACAGGGTCAGTCACTGTTGGAGACAGGGAGGGAGAAGAGGACCCAGTGAAAGATAGCTGGGTCTGTGGCAGGCCCCAGTCTCTCTGCACAGCTTCTCAACTGCTTCCTCCCGCTCCCTTCACCCCGCTGCCTGGGAGGGTGGGAAGAGGACTGGCTGCTCCAAAGGGACCGTCTCTATAGTGGCCACTCTGGCTTGTACCATCAGCCTCTGTCCCTCTAGCCTGAAGAGTGCCCATCTGAGCAAGTCTCCCTGAGACTGTCTCCTTATCTGACAAACAGGATAGTATTTTTTATTACCATCAGTCTTTCTCTAGACAGAATGCGGCTCAGGCCTTCACACAGATGGGGAAGATGAAGGAGCGAGGCTGAGACACACATTACATTGTAGGAGTGTGTGGAAAGAGGCCCCTGCCCGCAGACAGGTCTCTTTCTCTGCAGGAATCAGGAGTCCTCGACACAGAAGTCCTGCTTGCTTCTGGGGGCACACATGTGCAGGCATGTACACATGCCCCCTGCCCCCTGGTATGCTGGGAGATTCTAGCACTTGGGTTCTGGAAGCCCCTGGAGGGCAGGGAGGGATCCTCTCTCCCATCATTCGCAGGGATAAGTCGGCAAAACATTGAGGCTTTGCAGCAGGGGTACCGCCAGTTAAGACCGCAGAGGAGAAGGCTAGGTGAATGTGGGGAGGGGACATAGAAGGCTTCCCGGGGAGATGAAGCTGGAGGCGGGTCCCTAGCGGGGAAGTCAGGAGTGTGTCAGCCTCCACCTATGCTCAGGACAAGGGGTAATAAGAATGACCCATCTAGCTGGGATGCCAGCCCTGTGGCCCTCCAGGGGTTTGGCCCACCCAACCTCAATGCTGGGGAGCTAAGAGGGACAAGCTGTGTTCATATTGTGTGTAGCGCATCTCTGTTAAAAACAAAACAAAACAAAACAAAAACCTCAGAAAGAGAACTGGCCCCAGACAGCAGAGACATTACCTTCCTGAGGCACAATCACAGGATAGAGACTCTAGTGTCTACTAGGCAAGGGCCATTCTGGAGCCCAAAGAGAATAACCCCCGCCCAAGCTTCTAGGCCCAGTGTTGACACTGACCAGCTGTGTGGCTTTAGGCAAGTCATAGCCCGTCCCTTGGCCTCAGTATTCCCATCTGTAAAGTGGCTCCTAAGAGACCGCACCACCACCCAATGCCCTCTCTGAGAAACATGTCTCATCATAAATATATCTGCGCCAAGAAGGATGGGCAGGGGCCGAGGAAAGTACCCTTGGTGGGCGCTGCTAATTGCAGAGGGCAATGGGCCCATTTAGCAAGGCTGCCAGAGAGTCCCTGGACACTACCATGGTCAGAAAAAGCGTTTCTGGCCTCCTGTACCTAGCTTTTCCCTGCCCCCTCCCGGGTGCCCCTTGCCCTGCTGCCCAGAAGAGCGGAGACCTTGCCAGGGCCTCTCTGCCCTTTAAGGAATAAAGCCAAGTGGGAAGTCATGGCTGGAATGGGGAACCAGGCCAAGTGGTTCACAGAGCCCCAGAAGGCCATAGTGGGTCAGGGCCAGGATCAGAGACCAGGCAGGCAGCACAAAGGGCTCACTCAGCGGGGAAAACTGGCGGGAAGAGAATGGGACTGCTGGCACCCAGGTGGGGCCCTACCTCAGCCAGGGAGCTCCGTCCTGCTGCCAGCACAGTCCAGGGCTCCGGGACACCCTGGGGGCTCTGGGGCTGCAGCCAAGTCCTCAGGGGGCGATGTCAGCATGTCAGCATGGCCCCAGAGCCGAGCAAGGCAAGCTCCTGGGTATTGTGTGGGGCAGGGAGGGGGAGGTGAAGGAGGAGGGAACCTTGCAGAGAGAGGCAGGCGGCTGTCTCAACGTGCCTGCTCCCCGCCCCCCTTCCCCAGAACCGGTTTGGCTAGTCTGGGGTACAAGAGGGGGGCTGGAACAATGGGAGTCCTATGCCCAAGTGAAGCTCTAAAGGACCCTACACCCAGGTCCTCAAGATGGGGGAGGCACTGCTTCTGCTCCTAGGAGACAGGTCACCACTCTTCTGGAGCTTCCCAAACATGGGCGTGTTCAGGGGACTTCTTGGAGCTGGGGAGCATCCTGGGAGCTTCACAGAGAGCCTCCCAAGCCTTGGACTCCTTAGGGACCCTGAGAACCCTGATGACCTTCTCTGATCCTATTACTGCATCTATCAAATGGGAACACTCATCCCTATGGTTGGGAGACAGAAATCAATCCTGAAAGTGGGTGATGTGACATCTGGCATCATCCTGGACAGCCTCTCCTCATCTAGTACAGCCACTCCTTGCAAATGGCCCATCCTTTCCCACTGGCTGGAATGACCTGCCCCACCATCTCCAGTGGCCACCTCCACCATGAGGCCTTCCCAGACTATACCAATTGAGCCCTCAATAAACCAAATCAAATAGCCAAGTCAAACCGCCTGCAGTAAGAAGGGCATGCTGTATGCCCAGCATGCAATCTTCCCAACCCTGTGGAAGGGGAAGCTGCATTTTCCCCTAATATTACCTGCCATCTGTTTGAGCTTCCAGCAATTGCCAGGCACTTAATATTAATGTGCAGATGTGTACACATACTAATACTCATGGGGCAAACTTATTGTTCACCTACTAAGTGCCAGGCACTGTCCTGAGCACTTCGCATGTATCTACTCATTTAATCTCCACCATGACCCTGTCAGGTAGATACTGTTACTGCTACCACTTAGGTGAGTACAGTTGTCCCTTGGTACCCAGAATCTGTGGGGAATTGGTTCTAGAACCCTCCCATACCAAAATCCATGGCTGCTCAAGTCGCTGATATAAAATGTCGTAGTGTTTGCTAAAACCTTTGTACATCCTCCAGTAAAATTTATTTATTTATTTATTTATTTATTTATTTATTTATTTATTTTTGAGATGCAGTCTCGCTCTGTCACCCAGGCGTGGTGGTGCAAGTGGCAGGATCTCAGCTCACCGCAACCTTTGCCTCCCAGGTTCAAGCAATTCTTCTGCCTCAGCCTCCCCAGTCACTGGGATTACAGGTGCATGCCACCACACCCTACTACTTTTTTTTTAATTTCTAGTCAAGACAAGGTTTCACCATGTTGGCCAGGCTGGGTTTGAACTCCTGACCTTAAATGATCCACCCACCTCAACTTCCCGAAGTGCTGGAATTACAGACGTGAGCCACCGTATCCCATCTATTTTATGTATTTATTGTCAAAAAAAAAAAAATGTACTCAAGTGAGAGGGTCTCACTCTGTCATCCACGCTGGAGTGCAGTGGTGCAATTACAGGGCTCACTTGCAGGCTCGTCAACCTCCTGGGCTTGGGTAATTCGCCCACCTAAGCCTCCTGAGTAACTGGGACCGCTGCCGTGCACCACCACACCTGACTAATTTTTGTATTTTTTGTAGAGATGGGATCTCACCAGGTTGTCCAGCCTGGTCTCAAACTCCTAGGCTCAGGCGATCCACCAGCCTTGGCCTCCCAAATTACTGGGATTATAGACGTAAGCCACCATGCCTGGCCCTCCAGTACAGTTTAAATCAATTCTATATTACTTGTAACACCTTAATACAGTGTAAATGCTATGTAAATAGTTGTTATCCTGTAATGTTTTTTATTTGCATTATTTTTGTCGTCGTTATTTTTTGTTTTTATTTTCATTTTCCATGCATGGTTGGTTGAATCCAAGGATGCAGAACCTGAGGATATGGGGGCCAGCTGTTTAAAAGGCTTGTACAAGTTAAGTCATGAGCATTATCCCTTTGAAATCTCTCATCAGTTCTATGAAGTCCCTATTTTACAGATGACATTGAGGTTCAAGAGATTAAATAACTTGCCCAGGGTCACACAGCTAATAAGGGGCAGGACTAGTATTGAAACCCAGGTCTGGCCGGGCACGGTGGCTCACGCCTGTAATCCCAGCACTTTAGGAGGCCGAAGTGGGTGGATCCCCTGATGTCAGGAGTTCTAGACCAGCCTGGCCAACACGGTGAAACCTGTCTCAACTAAAAATACAAAAATAGTCCGGGCGCATTGGCTCACGCCTGTAATCCCAGCACTTTGGGAGGCCAAGGCCAGCAGATCACAAGGTCAGGAGTTTGAGACCAGCCTGGCCAACATGGTGAAACTCTGTCTCTACTAAAAATACAAAAATCGACTGAGCGTGGTGGCGCACACCTGTAATCCCAGCTACTTGGAAGGCTGAGGCAGGAGAATCGCTTGAACCCGGGAGGCAGGGAGGCAGAGGCTGCAGTGAGTTGAGGTCACACCACTGCACTCCGGCCTGGGTGACAGAGCAAGACTCCGTCTAAAAAAAAAAAGAAAAAAAACCCAGGTCTGTCTGACCACACCACCAATCTGAGTCCTTCACCACTGCCTGGTACTGCCTCACCAGGCTTTTAGGAGGGTCTCGTGGTGAAAAGTGTGTGAAAGTCTAATAGGGGGTGTCTCGGCTAACTGAACTCTTATTGATCTTATTATTCATACACTACGGGCTTGGAATACACAGCAGAGGTTTCATGGCCCGTGCCCTAGTCCCCCAAAGTATTTTATTTATTTATTTATTTATTTATTTATTTATTTATTTATTTTTGAGACAGGGTTTTGCTCTTATTGCCCAGGCTGGAGTGCAATGGCGCTATCTCGGCTCACCGTAAACTCCGCCTCCCAGGTTCAAGTGATTCTCCTGCCTCAGCCTCCCGAGTAGCTGGGATTATAGGCATGCGCCACCACCCCTGGCCAGTTTTGTATTTTTAGTAGAGATGGGGTTTCTCCATGTTGGTTTAGCTGGTCTCGAACTCCTGACCTCAGGTGATCCACCCACCTCGGCCTCCCAAAGTGCTGGGATTACAGGCGTGAGCCACCGCGCCCGGCCCCAAAGTATTTTCCTTAGCTGCCAACCGATGGCCATTAAGTTCAGAGTGATTAGGGTTCCCCTGCTCCCCCATGTTCACTTCGACTCCCTAGAGCATTGCCACATAGTGAGTAGACACTGCACCGTGTGGGTGGGGACCAGGTGGCCGTGGAGAGGTGGCAGGCTGGGGCAGAGACAGGTTTATTGTCGGCATTGTACAGAGGCCAGGAGGCAAGGAACACGGAAGGGTAGCAATGCAGGTCTGGAGGTCTCCAGGGAACTCCAATCCTCAGGCTTTGAGACACTGCCCAGATGCGTAACTGGAAGCCGGAGGACCCCAATAGGAGGAGCATCCTGGGGAACCTAGGGTCCCGGAAGGGCAGCCCTGCCTCACTCGCCCCTGCGTCCTGGACTTCGGGGACGGCGGACATACAGCACAGCTTGGTCAGGTTGAGCAGGCTGGCGCTCCAGAGAACAGCCCCCAACCCCAGTTTGCGGATAAAGTAGAAAAGGGGGCGTGGAGGGGGCGGAGCTTAATGATGGGCGGGAACAGGCGGAAACTACAGGGAGTCCAGCCTGTCCCTCCAATGGGCGAGGCCAAATAATGGGGCGTGGCTAGAGAGAGCGGAACTTGAGAAGGCTGAGCTAAGGCTTGAGGGCAGGCCAAGGGGCGTGGTCATTATGGTCATTATGGTGTGGGTGGGGCCGGGGTCAGCCTGCCTTGCTGACTGAAGGCAGCGCCTCCCCGTTGTCTGCCACCGCCTGCTTGGCCAGGTAGCCCTCGCGCGTTATCTTGGTAGCCAGGGCTGGCACATCGGGCACGAGCCGGGCGTTGGGGCACTAGAAGAAGAACACTACATGCTGGGGAGAAGGGGGCCAAAAAGAGAGAATGATTGCCTTAGCGATCTTAACTCATGGAGCACTTACCCTGCGCCAAACCCTAATCTGAAGGTTTTCCGGATATTAATTAATTTAATCCTCACAACAACTCTATGAGCTGGGGGTAATTTCTACTCCACAAGTGAAGAAACAGAAGCAGAAAGGGGTTGTCATTTGCCCAAAGACACAGAGCTATGATTCGAACCCTTAACAGTAGGAACCCCGTCAGGGGCAGGGCTTGTAAAAGAGCAAAACTGGTGGGCGAGTGCTTCCTCTCCTTTCTCCTTTCTCTTGCCAAGAAATAATGTTATTATTATTTGTGATATTAATTCATTGAGCACAACATGCCAGACACAGTGCAAATGCTTGACACCGAACCTTCATAACGACCCTATAAAGTAGATCCTATTATATAATATATCCCCATTTCCAGCCGGTTGGCGGCAGAGCCTGAACTTGGAACCAAGTCTGTCCAAGACAGATGGCTGAGCCTACCTCGAAGGCGATAATGAAGCCCAGATGCACGGCAGAAGCTTCTAGTAGAAGAGGGCTTGGTTCACCCCCGCGTCGCGAAAGGCCTTGTATCTGGGTTGCGGGGTCTGGAAAGGCTCTCGGATCTTGATTCCGAACCCTGCATTTCCTCCCCTCCTCCTCCCTAGAATCTGGCCCTGCCCGTTCAGCGAGTACCCTAGCCGGCTCCGCGCATCTGTCCGGGGCAGACTCAGCTCACCGCACCCCAGCCAGGCCCCGCCCCACCCGTCCACAGTTTCGGCTCCTGGCTTCCCAGGCCCCGCCCCTCCCAGTCAGCACCCGCCCCTCCCAGACTGGCCCCGCCCACCAAGACTCAGCACCCGCCCCTCCCAGGCCGGCCTCCCTCACCAAGGCTCCCCGCCGTGCTTCCTAGACAGGCCCTGCCACTCCCGCCTCAGCTTCCCGCCCACCAAGGCTCAGCGCCCCGCCTCTCCCACCTCAGCGTCACGCCCCTCAGAGGAAGGCCACGCCCACCAAGGCTCAGGGCTCCGCCCCTCCCGCCGCGCCCCTCCTCCCCAGCCTGAAGGGTCTAACACCTGCAGAGTGTGTTTGCTCCCGGACAGGTAGGCAGGGAGCGCGGGTGCCGGCGTGAAATTCACAAAGCCGTGCACCTGAGTGTGGTGTTCGTACTGGTACTGGAAATGCGGCAGGAAGTCCGAGGTGAAGGCGGGACGAAAGTCTGCAGAGCCAGAGGGCCTTCAGGGCCCAACTCCCTAACTCACCCCCACTCGGATCCAGACCTACTCCTGAGGCAGGATGAACCTTTGGCCCGGAATCCTTGCCTCCTGTCCCCTATTTCCCAACCTCTGACCCGGATTTCCTTCTCTAGCCCCGCATTTCCCTATTTCTGAACCCCTTTCCCCAGTCTCTGAGCTCCATCTCCCCCGCCCCCTGCCCCTGTATTCCCTTCATCTGCCTCACTCCCATTCACGGTGACCGCAAGGTGTACCGTGACCTCCAGCGGGAGCAGTCAGATCCAGACGTCCTGCCGCGCCCAGCCATTGGTCGCTGGTACTCGCACAGGAACTTGTGGGCGTCCAGTCTGATTTCTACCCAGTTGTTGAGCAGAGCAAACAGGGGTGCCAGCAGGAATGCCCCCACAAAGATGGTGATGAACCCAAACTGCAGCTCTGGCAGGCAGGGAGTGTCAGGCCCGGGGCCATCTCCCCTGCTCTTCCAGGCCCCCAGGGACCCCACTCATACCCAGGGCACACGCTGCTGAGCAACTGCTCCTCCATACCTGGGTATTCATCAAACAGGCCCTGGCACTCGATGAGCTCATAGTCCTTCCTCCTCCCAGCGCTGCAGCTGCTGCCCGACCTGGGTGTCCCTCTGCCCTGCCAGCTGCCACTTCTGCCACCAAGCCTTCAGCTTCCTGGGGACAGGAGGCAGGGAAACCAGATAATGGTCATAACAGGACCTTGTGCTAGGAACTGCCACTTCTATCACCAGCACCCCTTAGAGGCAGGCACCATGATGATTTCCACTTTACTGATGAGGAAACACACCTGGAGAACTTGCCCCAGGCTCCCCAAATTGTGAGTGGTGGAGCCAGTGTTCAAATCCAATCTGTTAGACAGGAGCCCAGTGCTCTCAACTCTGTGCTTCCCACGTAGCCATTCTTGGTCTCTGGAATATCACTGCCCCCTGAAAAAAACAGTAATAGAAAGCCTTCCATTTGCAAAGCTCTTTCCTGTTGAACGCCTCATAATCCCCTCAGCTCTCTTGGAGAGTTATTATTGTCCCCATTGTATAGATGAGGAAACTGAGGCCCAGAGACACACAAAGCCATGCAGCTCACAACAAGCAGGGCTAGGACTTGTGTCCGTATCTTCTGTCCCAGGAAAGAGGTTTTCTGCTCTGCTCTTATAAAAGCGCTCCAAATGGCCTGATGAGGCCCAGCCCTGTCCCCCATTCTCCCCCCACCACTCACAGCACAGCGAACTCTTCCATGTGGCTGAGCAGCTGTTTGCCCACCATGAGGATGATGAGCTGTTGGGTGACCTCGATGTGGCAGCCACCAGGGCCGCGCTGTTGTTGGCAGGCACAGAGCACCTTACTCAGGGCTTCGGGGCTGCATAGGGGTTACCCCACCTCCTTGCTGGTGCACAAAGTTGGCCACCTGCTCCTCCTACCCACTTTGGAGGCCCCAGAGGCAGATCCTACCCCTGCCAGACCTGAGGTTGTGAGGACTACCCACTAACCCCTAGAGCTAACAACCCAGAGGTACATAATCACATCCTCACTCTGCATGCCAAGCTAACCGGGGTATCCCACAAACCTAAGGGCCCCTGCATCTGTGGGTAATGTGCTCTCCCTCTCTGGAGCCAGGCTGCAGCTAAACTCCATGCTGAGGCTGACCCCATCTCCCCACTCTGCTCCTAATCCTCTGGCTGCCCCCTGAATTGAGAGATAACCCTGCTGACAGAGCTGATGGGAGGCCTTGCCTACCCTACTAGGCCCCAGGGGTCTGCTGGGACCGTGGCCTAAACCTACTGCTCAACCTACGATCAGCCAATGCGGCATTTGTGGCCCAGGAAGATGGAGTCATTGTGCTGGGGAGTGGGCTCTTTTGGTGATCATCCTTCAATGACAATGGCAATTACACAATAACAGCACCTCCTGAGAGTCCAGCACTTTATGACTCTTAACCAGATCTCATTAAAGACTGGATGCTCCCAGGGAAAAGGACCAGCTCTGATTCATTTCTGTGTCCCTCGCATCCAACCAAGGGTGCACAGCAGGAAGGCTCCCAAAAGATGGTGATAAAGTCAAACTGCAGCATTGGGAGGTGGCATTGTCAGGCTTGGGGCCACCCAGTGAGAGCTGAAGGGCAGACTGAATGCAGGTGTTAGATTTTCACAGTTGTGCAATGATGGGCCCGGAAATTACAGTCGGTAAGACTCTAGCCCAGGGAAATCAAGAACCAGCTTTAAGATCAATAGCAAGACCTGGGTAGGGACAAATCTGGAGTCCAAAGGGTGCTGCTGCTTTGCTGGGCTGCTTCCTTGGGAAGCAACAGCCCCAAGGCTGGGGTTTGGGGAGTGGTCCTCACCTGCCTTTGAAGAATGCCATGTAGAAGGGAGAAGAATAGAAATTGACAAACTGAAAATGAAAGTGAAGGCATTTTCATGGAGGGTCTGGATTCTATGCATCTCTGGACAAAGGGCAGAGCTGGTCGGAATTCTACTGGGCGCAAGGGGGCAGGCATAGTCCATCAGGTCAGCCCCTATGCTCCTGTCCTTAACCTACCAACCCCTAATGTCAGCCATGTGTCCCTGGCCACTCTCACTTGAGGGTGACTGCAGACACCAGACTCCCAGTTCCCAGATGACACAAAGATAGCCCTGCAACTCATTACCTTCACTTACTCCATCTGGTGAGTCAGCCAGTGTGGTGTAGACCTGGTTTTAGAGGAAGACCAGGCCAGGCGTGGTGGTTCACACCTGTAATCCTAGCACTTTGGGAGGCCGAGGTGGGTGGATCACCTGAGGTCAGGAGTTTGAGACCAGCCTGACCCACATAGTGAAACCCCATCTCTACTAAAAATACAAAAATTAGCTGGGCGTGGTGGCAGGTGCTTGTAGTCCCAGCTACTTGGGAGGCTGAGTCAAGAGAATGGCATGAACCCGGGAGGTGGAGCTTACAGTGAGCCGAGATGGCACCACTGCACTCCAGTCTGGGCGACAGAATGAGACTCTGTCTCAAAAAAAAAAAAAAAAAAAAGAGGAAGACCAGTACCTGGTTGAGCACAGTGCTGCTGATGTTGGCAATGTTGCCAGCCTAGGCAGAGTGATGGGCCATTACCTGGAGCCACCCATGTGGTGGGATGAAAAAAACCTGAAGATGCCCACATTAGGCCTGGAGCCTGGAACAGTGCTCTCACCCTCCATTGCCCCAAAGGACATTCACTTGGGTCATGAGCACAGAGTTGCCAGTGTGGAACATTGCAATGCTGATAATGCCATGGTAAATTATGACAGACAAGCCAGGTGCAGTGGCTCACACCTGTAATCCTAGTACTTTGGGAGGCCAAGGCGGGAGGATCATGAGGTCAGGAGATCGAGACAACCCTGGCTAACACGGTGAAACCCCGTCTCTACTAAAAATACAAAAAATTAGCTGGGCGTGGTGGCGGGCGCTTGTAGTCCCAGCTACTCGGGAGGCTGAGGCAGGACAATGGCGTGAACCCAGGAGGTGGAGCTTGCAGTGAGGCGAGATTGCGCCACTGCACTCTAGCCTGGGTGACAGAGCGAGACTCTGTCTTAAAAACAAACAAACAAACAAATTATGACAGACACAGGGAAAATCATCACAACGCAAAGCTGGGGGCCGGGAGAGAGGGCTGTCAGAGCTGGAGAGTGGACTGCCAGTGTTCCAGTCCACCCACCCTGGAGGGGCCAGTCCTTCCAGAGCAAAGGCTCAGTGTCCCCTCACCACAGTGAGGATGGCTGCAGAGCTGGTGAGTAGGTGGGAAAGGCAGCTGTGGGGTGGGAAGTAGAGCTCCTTCAAGTCTGTCACTGGGTTCTGGGTCATCTGCAGGGCCAGGGCAGCAAACTCTAGATGTGGGCACTCCTATCACAGGGGGCAACAGAAATGTGCATCCTAGGGCCAAGAGGCTGGTGGCATGAGCCTAGGATGGGGAAGCCCCCCACCTTTTCATGACTGCAGAGGGCGCTCTGGAAGTCCAGGAATGGGTTCTAATTCATTTTTGGTTTTGCAGGGCCTTTTTCCCCAGGGCATGGTTAAAAGCCTGTGGATGGATGGCTACATGGATGGGTGGGTAGACGAAGAAGTAAACAGCAAATGGGTGGACATGTGGAAAAGGGCTACATAGACTGATGAGTGAGCAGGCAGTAGGCTGACAAATGGGTGGGTAAACTGGGCAAGCACTCAGTAAATCTCTATAGTTTATTCACAAGAAAGTGGGTAGGTAGGCAGGTGGGTGGAGGGATGGACGGATGGCTACGTGGGTGAGCAGATGAAAGTCTGGTGGGATGGTTGATGAACATGGGGAAAAATGGATGAATGGATGAGTGGGATGGGTGGATGAGTGGGATGGGTAGATGGGTGGATAAATGGATAAATTTATTAGTTTAGTCAATAACTATTAACTGTGTACCACTGTGCAATAGATATTGAACATGCCACAGTGAACAAACTGGGGAAGATATATATATATATATCCTATGAAGGAAATCTTTTTCATAGATGGTCACTCTAAAGAAATGACACTTTAGCTATGACCCAAAAGGTGAAAAGGTGCTAAAGGAACAGTGGAGAGAAGCTTTCCGGGGATGGAACAGTGGGTGCAAAGGCAGGGCCACTCTTTTTCTTTTCTTTTTTTTGAGACAGTCTCACTCTGTCCCCTGGGCTGGAGTACAGTGGCGTGATCTTGGCACACTGCAACCTCCCCCTCCCAGATTCAAACAATTCTCCTGCCTCAGCCTCCCGAGTAGCTGGGATTACAGGTGTGCACCACCACACCCAGCTAATTTTTGTATTTTTAATAGAGATGAGGTTTCACTCTGTTGGTCAGGCTGGTCTCAATCTCTTGACCTCGTGATCCACCCGCCTCAGCCTCCCAAAGTGCTGAGATTACAGGCGTGAGCCACTGCGCCTGGCCGGGGCTAATTTTTGTATTTTTAGTAGAGATGGAGTTTTGCCAAGTTGGCCAGGCTGGTCTTAAACTCCTAGCCTCAAGTGATCTGCTTGTTTCAGCCTCTCAAAGTGCTGGGATTATAGGCATCACCCACCGTGCATGGTCAATTTTAATTTTAATTTAATTTTAATATATTTTTCAGAGACAAGGTCTTGCTGTGTCACCCAGGTTGGAGTGCGGTGGCACAATCATAGCTCACAGCAGCCCCAAACTCCTGGCCCCAAGTGATTCTCCTGCCTCAGCCTACTGAGTAACTGGGACTACAGGTGCATGCCACTGCACCCAGCTAATTTTTTATTTTTTAGTAGAGGGAAAGTCTCACTGTGTTGCTGAGGCTGATCTTGAATTCCTGGGCTCAAGTGATCCTCCTGCCTCAGCCACCCAAAGTGCTGCGATTACAGGTGTGAGCCACTGTGCCTGGGCCAGGGCCACTCTTGAGAGTCACCTGAGTTGTGTACTGCACTATCCAAAGCGTACCATTGACATTTACTTCATTGTCTCAGTGTTCCATTTCTGCTTTTTCAGTCCCCCAGCCCCTGTTTAACCAATACCTTATGTTAAATTATCCCTGTTAAAATACCTTCTCTGGTTTTCTATCTTCCTATAACCCTGTTGAATGGATAAAGTGATGGATAGCTGGACAAATGGGTAGGCAGAAGGTAGATTATTCACAGATTCACTCAACAAACATTTATTGAGCATCTTCTATATGCTAGAGACTATTCTGGGCACAGGGGTACAGCAGGCAACATCACACACAAGGTCTCTGCTCTCATGGAGCTCACATGCCAGTGGGAGAAGACAGATAATAAACAAATAAATCATAAAATACAGTGATGAATGCTGCGATTAAATTAAAACCGTGACAGAGAGCCTCTCCGGATTAGTGATCAGGGAAGACCTCTCTAGGAAGGAAACATTTGAGACTTGAATGACAAGGAGTAGGCCATATAAAATCTGAAGGGACTGGGCGTGGTGGCTCCTGTCTGTCTGTAATCCCAGCACTTTGGGAGGTTAAGCCAGGCAGATCGCCTGAGGTCAGGTGTTCGAGACGAGCCTGGCCAACATGGTGAAACCCCATCTCTACTAAAAATACAAAAATTAGCCAGGTGTGGTGGCACACACCTGTAATCCCAGCTACTCGGGAGGCTGAGGCAGGAGAATGATTTGAACCTGGGAGGTAGAGGCTGCAGTCAACTGAGATTGCACCACTGCACTCCAGCCTAGGCAACAGGGTGAGACTCCATCTCAAAAACAACAACAACAACAACAAAAAGTTGAAGGAAGAGGATTCTGGCAGAACATAGCCAATATAGCCAATGCCAAGGCTCCTGGGTAGAAATGAACTTGACCTATTTAAGGATCTGGTGGAGCCAGTTGGGGAGAACCAGACACAGGCCAGATGGTACAGGGCCTTGTAGGCCACTGTGAGGGGTTTGGATGATTTCCCAGGTACGTCTCAAATGAGACTGTCCTGGAAGGCTTTGAGGAAGGTAACACAGAATGTCACCGTACTGGCAGCTGAGAATGAATTAAGTGGGGCAAGGAGACCTGTTGGGAGGTCACTGCAGCGGTCCAGGAAAGAGGAAATGGTGACTTGGACTGGAGTGGGGAGAGCTGGGGTGTGGCAGAGGAGGTAGGGAGAAGCGAACTCAGGATCAATGATTAGATGTTTGGATACACAGGTAGGTAGCTGGATGGGTGGGTGGGTAGGTGGAATGTTTTCTCCTTCTCTGTTCTGGGGAGGGTCTCTTTCCAAGGTCCAGCTTATTATATAAATACTCCCAATGTTTCACCTCACCAAGCCTATAGCATCCTGATGTCAGGGGAGGGTGGAAAGTGACCCGGGAAAAGTGTGAGGAGAAGCCAGATTTGGATCCCGGGATGTTGGACTCCAAAGTCTGAGCTCTTCCCAGTACACTTTCTGGCCTCTGAGAACTCTGGGAAGTGTGGCTGTGGCCTGGAGGGCTGAGCTGGGCATCACCTCGTGGTCCTGGAAGTCGCTGCAGTCCCAGTGGTGGGCCAAGGTGGCACTCCCTGCTTCCAGTGCTCCAGGAAGGCCATGGCCCAGAAGGACATGAAGATACTGAAGAACACAGGTCCTGGGTGGTCAAAGAGGCAGCTCAGCTGTGAGGAGGGGAGAGAGGGCACAAGGTAGGGCCAGCATCCAGACCCAGGTTGGGTCCAAAATACCTACCTGTTATTTTTTCCCCTTTCCCTGGCTCACCTTGGCCATGGGGCAGATCCCGGAAATATTCCGCATGGCACAGGTATCACAGAGTGGCACCCCCACTGGCACAGATCTCCTCTCTATGAGCAGAGGGTGCCTATCCTGGGAAGGCCTATCCTCAACCAGGCAGACAACCTGGCCCATCCAGCCCATCCCCCAACCCTTCTGCAGCCATCCACACTGGTGTGTTGGCCCCCACGGTGACAAGTCCAGAGATAAAGAGCAGGGTGCCCACCAGAGTGACAGGCAGCAGACAGGCCATGTAGAAACCTGAAGGGTAAGAGAAAGCTCATGAACCCCCATCTCTGCACTCAAGCCCCACTCCCAGACCCCACCCCAGCGCCAGACTCACCTAGCCAGGCAAAGTGGATGACCACCTTCTCCCCAAAGTACTCTCATACGTAGTCCAGGGGCTTGTACTTGTGCCAGTATCCCCAGCAAGCCCAGTATGGGTACAGCAATTGGCTAGAGTTGAGATCTGAACCGGGTACCTGGTACCCAGGCAGTTCAAAGGGGCCCTAGGAGGACAAAAGGAGGGAGAGCTGCAGGGAGGTTTGAGAGTGCTCTCCAGATGCCCCAGCCACTGCTGCCATGCTGTCAGGACTGGGAGAGATCTGAGCTTGGGGCATCTCTTCCTCATGCTGTGGGAAGGCTGCAGTGTAGACGCCCTCTGCCAGCAGGTGGGCGATGGCCATCTCTGTATGTTTCTTATTCCCGGAGATTGTGCGGGCCAGGATTTCTGCCACTTGCCAGGGGAGTCCTGGTGTCAACTGCCCGCTTAAGGTCCCAGCTGGACTCGCTCCAAGCAGCCGTCTCACCACTCAGTGCCTCCACATGTAGGAGAAGTAGGAGTCATGGGAATCGCTGCCCAGGAATCTGTCAGAGGAACAGGGGTCAGAAGCCCAGCCCTCAGCCCGATCTGAAACCTAATACCAGTCCAGAGCCTCTCCGTTGCAGACAGGCAGGTGAGACACGCCAGCTGCCATTGCCAGAGAGCTCTTCTGCCCACAGAGCGCAGCCTGGGCTGCGTGTGTTCCAGTCAGGTGAGCACCAGATCGGATTGAACAGGTAGGAATCAGGGATAGTGGGCAGGGCCGGGGCTCCAGTTTGCGGAAAGGACAGAGTCGGAGACCTAAAGCGAGTGACGCGGGAGTTGCCTCTGAGGCACCCCGAGGAGGGGCAAATCAGCCTTGGCTACGCTAAGGCTTCTACTGGCTCCTGCCCCTCCGCGGACAGACCTCGCCCACTCGAGGCGCCACCCGGTCTCACTTGCCCGGCTCCGAGCTGCGGAAGGCGCACGTGTCCTACTGCCGGCTGCGCACCTTCTGCTGCAGAGGGTTGCGCAGGCGCCGTTGTGGCTCCCCCCCCCCCCGCCCCCGAGCCCTCAGAGTAGGGGCTGGGCCGGGCCTGGGGTCAAGGACAGGGTTACGGCCCCTGAGGAGACGCTGCCCCGGGCGGACCCGTCCCGCCCTTCTACCTGCGGCGGCGCGCGCAGACTCAGTTCCTCGGTGTAGCACAGCGGCTCCCAGGCGCGCTCAGCTCGGCGAATGGTGCGGCGCTACGCGGGGCTGCTCTCCTGGGCTGCTTTCCCAGGAGAGGGAAAGACCCCTAAGCCCCTCCGCTCACGGTCCCGGGAGGTGACAGATCCCTTTTTTTTTTTTTTCCTGAGACAAAATCTCGCTCTGTTGCCCAAGCTGGAGTGCAGTGGCGCGATCTCGACTCACCACAACCTCCGCCTCCCGGATTCAAGCGATTCTCCTGTCCCAGCCTCCCAAGAGCTGGGATTACAGGCATGCGCCACCACGCCCGGCTAATTTTTGTATTTTTAGTAGAGAAGGGGTTTCACCGTATTGGCCAGGGTCTCGAACTCCGGACCTCAGGTGATCCGTCCGCCTTGGCCTCCCAAAGTGCTGGGATTACAGGCGTGAGCCACCGCGCCCCGCCAGGTCCCATTTTTCGCGTCGGTCCTTTCTGCCTTCAAAAGTGCTTTGACATGCGTTTCCTCGTTTAAATTTCAAATGAGGAAAACGAACACCCTGGTTTTTCAAACGCGGAGACAGACGCCGGGTGGGCCCCGTCGTATAGTGACTGATCTTGCCCCTTTCTTGGTCGCCTCCAATGTGCCAGGCCCTGGCCTGAGCGTTTTACACCCTTCGTCCGTGTAATCGTCACAGCCCCTGCATAGGGCTGACACTACGGCCAAACCCATTTGACAGATGAGCTGCTGAAGCCGCTTGTGCTGGTCTCAGAGCTGGCCAGGGGCGTCTGCGCTCGGCCTCGGGACCCGCAGTCCGCCGGCTCTGCGCTCACCTCCTCCAGGTTCCGCTGAAAATTCTTGCGCCATCGCCGCAGCCTGAGTCGCCTCTCTCCCGCCGCCGCGGGAGTTGCAGCTTCTCCTCCCAGGCGAGCACGAAGTCTGTCCCATCGCGGGGTCAGGGGGACAGTTAGGAGCGGTCTGACCCCGCTCCCACTCTGTCCCACTTTTTTATTTTTATTATTATTATTTTTTTTTTTGAGACGGAGTCTCGCTTTGTCGCCCAGGCTGGAGTGCAGTGGCGCAATCTCGGCTCACTGCAAGCTCCGCCTCCCGGGTTCACGCCACTCTCCTGCCTCAGCCTCCGAGTAGCTGGGACTACAGGCGCGCACCACCACGCCCGGCTAATTTTTTGTATTTTTAGTAAAGACCGGGTTTCACCGTGTTAGCCAGGATGGTCTCGACTTCCTGACCTCGTGATCCGCCCGCCTCGGCCTCCCAAAGTGCTGGGATTACAGGCGTGAGCCACCGCGCCCGGCCCCACTTTTATCTGGGTGGAAAGGATCTGAGTTCATCAGTCCCTAGTACTTAGGCCAAAATTAAAGGAAATTTGAGTTTGTAGCAAAAGGTATTAGGGTTAGTTCGAGGAAGGAACTGCCCATTGTAAGAAAAAGACAACAGACGCTGCAGGATTCCTCCGGGAAGGGAAAGGAGGTTTAAGGGAGAGCCTGTGGCCTGGTCACTCGGGCCTCGTGGGTGAGGTGGGACAAGAATCCTGTCTGGCCCAAGTCTCACCAATGTAGGTTTTCCTGTCTCGGAAAATGTTACTCCTGGAGTCCAGGAGATAAATGCTGCCGCAGGGCGCGAGATGCAGTTGTCGTCCCGGTTCCTGTCGATGGCGGCATTGCCGTCCTGGGTGCAGCAGGCATAGGGGTGAAGGTGAGGGGATGGGGCACAGTTGCAGGTGCCAGAAGCTTCTCAGTTGGCCCAGTTGGGCCACCCGTCCCTCCCCGCACCCCTGACTAAATCTGAAGTGTAACAATAGAGGCGCTGTTAGCGCGATCTGGGATGCTTCTTCCTCCCCTCCACCTGCTCTCAGACCAGAACCGCCGCTGCTTCTGTAATAACAAGGACGATGATAACAGCCAACATTTATTGGACTCTTAACTTGGTGCCCGGCACGTGCTAAACATTTCACATGCATTTACTTCTCACAACTCAAATAAGTGAGTGCTGCTATCTCCATTTTACAGATGTGTCAACTGAGCAAAAGAGAATTACAGAGGACTTCCAAGGTCACGCACTTCCCCTTCAACCTCCTTCTGAACCACCCCTAACAAGGCCTCTCAGGATCCACCCCTTCTTTATAGAATAGAGCTGAACACCAGCTCCCCTGCTTCTCCCCACCCACCAGTGTTCCAGAGGCGGAAGGGCCTCCAACCCGCTCCTCCAGCTCATTTTTTGTTGTTTGTTTTGTTTTGTTTTTTTGAGACAGAGTCTCACTGTTGCCCAGGTTGAAGTGCAGTGGTGCAATCTTGGCTCACTGCAACCTCCGCCTCCTGGGTTTAAGTGATTCTCCTGCCTCAGCCTCCTGAGTAGCTGGGATTACAGGCACTTGCCACCACACCCAGCTAATTTTTGTATTTTTAGTAGAGACAAGGTTTCACCATGTTTGCCAGGTTGGTCTTGAACTCCCGACCTCAGGTGATCCGCCCACCTCGGCCTCCTAAAGTGCTGGGATTACAGGCGTGAGCCACTGTACCCAGTGGGGCCCAGAAGTTTGAGACCAGCCTGGGCAATATAGTGAGACCTTGTCTCTCAAAAAAGTTTTAACATTAGCTGGGTATGGTGGGAGCTACTTCCGAGGCTGGGGAGAAACGGGGAGTTCTCCCAGAGTTCGAGGCTGCAGTGAGTGATGATTGGGCCACTGCACTCCAGCCTGGGCGACACAGCAAGACCCTGTCTCTAAAAAAATAAGAAGGGCATCAGCAAGAGGGCAATGGCAGAGCATTAAACCAGGTGTGGGGCTCCTTGGAGTTTGAGGCCCTGTGTGACCGGACAGGTCACAGTCCCATGCCATCAGCCTGAACACGTGCATGTGAGAACACACTCTCCTCTCACCCACTCTCCACAGAGCTACCCAGAGACCTCCCAGGAGGCACAGGCATCGACTATTCAAAGCATTGTGGCTTCCAGTTCTGCACTGTGGTGATGGAGACCCCGGGGTGGCCTACTAAATACTAAAGTGGCACCGGGGCTGTGCTGGGAGGAGCTGAGAAGGCTGCCCTGGATGGCTGGTGGAGGGGCTCTAAGCCCCAGCCCTGTTGCCCTCCCCACTTTGTCCTCACCCAGGGAGACACCTCTTGTTTGGTGTAAAGGTGGATGAGGGGTCAATTCTCTGACCAGAGCAGTGCCAGCCAGGAGACTGCCCTGCCTCGCCATGCGGGGCGGCGGGGGGGATCAGGTTATGCTCCAGACAGCTTTCTGGCTTTTGGCTGAGCTGGTGCCCAAGAGGGACAGGAAGCCTCCTTTCCGGGGGTGGGGGAGTGGGGTTTATGCCCAGAGATGACCGGCTGGGATGTGGGGTAGGCGGTTCCTAAGCACAAATGCCTGTAGCTGGAGGCCCACAGTCAGGCCTGGGGCTGCCTTCTGGGCCCTACCCTCCACTCCATTGCTGCTCAGGTGAGCTAAGGTCTCCTGGAGTTAAGGACAGAGGGGAACGTGGATAGATCCACCTGGAAGCAGGGCTGAGGGCTGCAGAAGTGGGAGCCGGCCTGCAGGCTCTGAGGCTGGGGTCCCGTCCAGGGACATTCCTTCTTGGGGTGTGGGATAAGTGCAGGGCCTGAGCTCTAAGCCTTAGTCAGTGGTGAGAAGGTGCTGGAATCAGTCCTTCCTCTGGCCCAGACCCTGGAAGGGTTGACAAACGTAGGTGGCAGTACCCAGGGAGGACAGGCTGGCAGTGTGGATGGGCATGTGAGCAGTGTGCTTGGGTGCAGGCATCAGGACAGGTGAGTCTAGACCTCCTGTGTGTGCCAGCAGGCAGGCGTGGAAAGTGCTTTCGTCCTAGCGCAGGTGTGTGTGAGCACAGGTCATACTGTGTGAGTGGGGCCTGGGCAGAGCTGCAGAGTTCCAAGAGTCAGCTGGCTTTCGGGACACTCTGCTTTGAGCCAGACGCAGGCCTGGCCTCAGCCCAGGGGTTCATCTATGGGGCTGGGCAGGGGCTCATTGGAGGGGATCGTATAAAGGCCCCTTTCCCTGGGGCCTTCCCCTCATCCTCCTTAGACTACTTTCACCAGCGTCTCTGGCTTATGGGGCAGGGCCAAGACACAAGGCTGGGCCTACTCACTCCCCTCCCGGTTCCTGTCCTTGATGGCCTCCCATGGGACAGAGCTGCCTCTCAGGCCAGCTGACGCTCTGACCCCCACTGGGATGGTCCTTGATCCTGCATGGTGCTGCTTTCGGGTGCCCCTGGGCTGCCAGGACTCCTATCCTAAGCCTGGTCTGACAGCTTCATGATCAAGAAAGGCATTGCAGGCCAGGCGCGGTGGCTCGTGCCTGTAATCCCAGCACTTTGGGAGGCTGTGGCGGGCTGATTATTTGAGGTCAGGAGTTTGAGACCAGCCTGGCCAACATAGTGAGACCCCATCTCTACTAAAAATACAAAAATTAGCTGGGCATGGTGGTTGGCGACTGTAATCCCAGCTACTCGGGAGGCTGAGGTAGGAGAATCGCTTGAAACCAGGAGGTGTAGGTTGCAGTGAGCTGAGATCACACCACTGTACTCCAACCTGTGCCACAGAGCAAGACTCCGAAAAAAAAAAAAAGAAAGAAAGAAAAAGAAAGGCCCTGCAGAGCGACGGGCTTGACTCCTGGACTCACAGGTGGACTCCATGTCCCAGCCTCCCCCACAGCGCCACATGACTACATGACTGCTGGGTGCTGGTCTCTGGAATGTGGGCAGAATGAGGTGCCACCCTGGGCCTGGTCCACAGAAAGCTGGGGGCCACCTCCTGCCTGCATTCACTCCCTGGCTGCTAACTGGGTGCTGATGCCCTAGGGCAGCTGGACAGGGTCTCTGGGGCTGGGTCTCTGTAGGAGCGCCTGGAGCAGAGCCCCACGCCCACTGTCACCTCCTTCCTAGCTGAGGCCTATGCAAGAACGAACACATGGAGTACAGCACTGGGATTTCGGAGTTTATCTGTTACAACAAATGGTGTCACCTCAACCAATAAAGGCTCTTGATTGAAGTCACTTGAGAGGCACCCCTTCTTCCAGTCACCCTCCACGGGTGCTGCCAAAGGGGGAAAGGCCGTGGGAGATGTTCGAGCTCAGGGCCTTGTTCCCCAACTCCCTGGCATGAATTCTGCAAGGAAAGCGCTGCTCGGGGGCGGGCCCTCTCCGGCCACATCCTCCATATCAGGTCATGCTGGCTAGTCTTCCAGATGGGACCCATGTTCCTGCCTCAGCCTCAGGCCCTATGTCGAGACCTGAGGGTTGGGGGTGGGATCACAAGCACCCACTCGTTATTCATTCAGGAGCACTCTCTGGGGGGTTGGGAAGCAGGCCAGCTGCCACCTGGTCCTGGTGCCACAGCTGCTCAGCAAGGCCGTTGAGTACGTGGGCAACGTCAGCCAGCCCAGCCCGCCCGTCCAGCGTGCGCCCATCAGCCAGCCGCCGCCCTGGCACACTCTTCACCCGTAGCAGGGGCAGCTCCCAGGCCTGCCGAAAGGCTATGAGGTCCCGCTCAGGCACGTCTGTGTGCATGTACTGGTCAAATCTGGAGGAGGGTCAAGGAGCCTGGCTGGCTGCCTCTGCACAGCCCCCCATCAGACCCTGCCTCTCCTTCCTCCCTGGAGCCCACACCCAGGAGCTGGGGTAGCCATGCTGTACCCTCTAAGTAAAAGCCCAGGTGCTGAATTCCATGCCTGGGCAGAGGCTGGGCCCCTGACCCCCTTGCTCCGTGACTTGCTGAGGGTATCCAAAGGATACTTGGAGCCAATGACCATCCTGACGACACCAGGGGCCTCACCTGCTATGCGGGTCAGCTGTCCAGGGAGGTCTTCAAAGGAGGCACGGTCAGTGAAGGAGAAGAGGAAGAGGAAGGCATCTGTGTTCTCCATGCAAGCCTGGTGATGGAGAGGCATATAACCATATCACCTCCCATCAACTGCAGGGCCCTGAGAAGAATCAGGAATAATCCCTCCTTTCACAGATTGGGAAACTGAGGCCCAGGGCACGGAGCGGCTGGTCCTAGGACAAGCATGGGCTGGGACTCAGTCTCCAGTGCCAGCTCAGATCTCTGAGCAGTGCCTTGAGCTCACTACTACCCAACCAGCCCCTGGCAGAGCCCACCCAGGCCCACATGCCTGCTCACCGGGAGCATATGATCGAACTTTTTGAGTGCAGACTCTCCACAGTCCCAGAACTCAAAACGAAACATGACGACACGGCCACTGGCCTGCAACTTGGCTGGCCAAAATACCACGGTGGTCTGGATGCCTGAGGGGGAGCCAGGGTCAGCCATTCAGCATGGGAGAGGTGGGGGTGGAGGAATAGGGGGCCAGGAAGGAATAGGAAGCAGAGATACATCCCTGCCCTGATGGGTCCCCAGTTTGATGAGGGCAGCCCAGTCCTTGACCCAGGAGAATTCGCTGATGGGAGAAACAGAGACCAGCCCTGGAGGAGACTCTGGTATACCAGGAAGATGCAGCCCTAGCTATGGCAAAGCAGTTTCGTTTGTATGTCCAGGGAGACCCAAAGGGCCCAGGGCACTGGGAGATGTTTCACCATGGTGGAACAATCAGCATCCAGTGGTGAGAAACAAGAAAGCAAGATTAGCATTTCCTGAGCGTCTGCCTTGAGCATAGCTTGATGCTAGGCATGTTACCACCACTACCTCTGTTGGCAACCACACAACAACCCTGTGGGGTAGGTACCATTATTCCTTTGGGACCAAGGAGCCCATGTAGGCTCAGAGAGGTGAAGTGACCTTCTAAGGCTACAGAGTAAGAGGTGGAGCTGGGTATCAACCCTGGCTTGTGTGGTCCAGGGCCAGGTTCTTGCCTCCACCCCCAAGGAGGGCCTCCCAGGATGGGCAAAGGATTGAGGTCCCACTCACCGGTGGTCTCGTGGTGCACCACAGGCACCTCCAGGCCAGCCAGCTTGGCCACCAGCGCCGTCTTGCCCACACCACTCTTCCCAGACACAAAGATCTTATAGCTGGCAGTGTCGATGGACACAGGCGGCGGCAGCACTGGCCGCTCAAGCAGGCCTAGAGCAAAAAGGGAGCCAGGCAGGGTTGAAGGGTGCTGTGGTTTGAAGGTGTCCCCCAAAGTTCATGTGTTGGAAACTTAATCCCCAATGCAGCAGTGTTAGGAAGTCGGGCCTAATACAAGGTGATCGAGTGTTCTGCTTTCATAAATGGATTAATGTTGTCATTGGGGCAATGGGTTTGTTATAAAAGCCAGTTTGGGTGCCTCTTGCTGTCTTGCTGTTGCCCTTCTGCCCGTCTGCCCATGGGATGACACAGCATGAAGGCCCTTTCCAGATGCCACTGCCATGTTCTTAGACTTCCCAGCCTCCAGAACCATGAGCTAAATAAACTTCTGTTCATTATAAATTACCCAGAGGAGGCCAGGCGCAGTGACTCACACCTGTAATCCCAGCACTTTGGGAGGCCAAGGCGGGTGCATCACTTGAGGTCAGGAGTTCGAGACCAGCCTGGCCAACATGGTGAAACTCCATCTCTACAAAAAAAAATACAAAAAATTAGCTGGGTGTGGTGATGTGTGCCTATAATCCTAGCTTCTTGGGAGGCTGAGGCAGGAGAATTGCTTGAACCTGGGAGGTGAAAGTTGCTAAGCCAAGATCACACCACTGCACTCCAGCCTGGGCGACAGAGTGAAACTTTGTCTCAAAAAAATATAAATAAATAAATAACTCAGAGTGTGGTATTCTGTTATAGCAGCATAAAATGAACTAAGACGGGGGTAAATCCTGCACTTGCCCCATCAGATCCTGGGCTGGACAATCTCATTTATTTATTTTTATTTTTTTTTCTTTACCTTCTATTTTTAATAGGGATGGGGTCTCACTGTGTTGCTCAGGCCGGTCTTGAGCTCCTGGGTTCAAGCAATCCTCCCACCTTGGCATCTGAAAGTACTGGGACTACAGGCATGAGCCACCACACGCAGCCAAGGACAACCTTGTTTCTAATGGCTTCTTCAGGGCTAAGCAACCATCTGTGGTTCTTTTTTTTTTTTTTTTTTTTTGAGATATAGTTTCGCTCTTGTTGCCCAGGTTGGAGTGCAATGGCATGATCTCAGCTCACTGCAACTTCAGCCTCCTGGGTTCAAGTGATTCTCCTGTCTCAGCCTCCCGAGTAACTGGGATTACAGGCATGCGCCACCATGCCTGGCTAATTTTGTAGCCAGGGGGTTTCTCCATGTTGGTCAGGCTGATCTCAAACTCCCAACCTCAGGTGATCTGCCTGCCTCAGCCTTCCAAAGTGCTGGGATTACAGGTGTGAGACACTGTGTCCAGCCCCATCTGTGGCTCTTAATACTCAACCCAGTTTTACAGAAGTCTGGGATACAAAGAGACTGGCCTAAGTGATTATAGTCAGTCTGTTGATATTTATTTACTAGCTGCTCTCAACTAGCTGTTTCTTGTGGGGCCTGCATGACAACCACTGAATGATACATTCGGGTGCATAAACCCAGCTGTTAAAAAAAAGAAAAAAACCCAAATGTCTGTGGTTAAAGTAAAAACACAAAAATTAAAAGCCATCACTGCCATTCCTCTAAGTTATGGCTGTTTGATCCTATCTGTGGCATAGATAATATGGTCAGTGGATTCTATGATGTCCCCAGAAAATCAGCTCAACCTTCACTCAATTCTCTTCCACTCAACACAACTAAATGCAAAATAAATACAATAACAACCAACCTTCAGTGAACACCCACTGTATGCCAGACCTTGCTCAGTATGTTACAAACACACTCTTTATCAATTTCCCCAGGACCTCTATGGGATAAATACTGTGATTATCCCCATTTTACAGAAGTGGGACTTTAGGCTAGAGTTCACTTATCCCCAGTCATACAGCTAGCAGTGGTGGAGCCTGGGTCACTTACCTGGGTATGTGTAACCCCAAATACAGTGTTACCAGCCGTCATGGGATTAAAGGGACAGTGGCCATAATCGAGGGTTTTTTTTTTTTTTCTTTTGAAATGGAGTTTCGCTTTTGTCACCCAGGCTAGAATGCAATGGCTGGACCTAGGGTCACTGCAACCTCTGCCTCCTGGGTTCAAGTGATTCTCCTGCCTCAGCCTCCCGAATAGCTGGGATTATAGATGCGCACCACCATGCCCGGCTAATTTTTGTATTTTTAGTAAAGACAGGGTTTCACCATGTTGGCCAGGCTGGTCTTGAACTCCTGACCTCAGGTGATCTGCCTACCTTGGCCTCCCAAAGTGCTGGGATTACAGGCGTGAGGGTCGTATTTTGAATCTAGTGTAATTTTTTTTTAAAACAGTTGACTTATTCACAAATTTTGGTTCTAGCTATCTCACTCTCTGGTCTTAAGCTTTCTGGCACCTTGCTTCTCCTGCCCAGAACTGTACTCCACAGCTGATTCCAGGCACCTTTGCCGGCCTGTCAGCCGGGCCCTGCCTGGGTGAGTCAGTTTCACTGAACTGACTCACCCAGGCAGTTCAGTGATGGGGAACACCAGTGTCTCATCCTAGAGACAGCAGGACATGGAAGAGGCTCACCTCTATTAGGGTGTGATATTAGCCAAGTCTGTACCATGTGCTGTTGAGAGGTTAAATGGGCGTGCACTGTGTAACGAGCCCAACAGAGGGCCTGGCAGCAGCGGAGAGCTCAATCAACTGCATCTCTGGTGACAGTGGTTGCTGGCAGGGTTTCTGCTGTTTCCATGTTCCTGGCTCTGACGAGGGAATTAGCTCTAAGGAGACTTAGGGGTGGGGGGTCCCAGAGGTAGGGCTTTCAGTCCCCCAGGCTGAAGGCTGCTGAAGACTGCAGCAGGCCCTCACTGCCCTGCCTCTCTGCTCTCTTCGGAGAGCAACAGGTGACACTGGCAGGGAGAGACAAGTGGCGGGCTGGAGGAAAGGGGGAGGCACTTACCAAACACCCGCCGGCGGTTCTTGCGCAGAATGCAAGCCAGGTACTCCTTGCCCTCAGCACTTTCGTGCCAGTTTGGGACAACCACCGAACCGGGCACGGGAGGTCTGGCCATGGCTGGGCACCGCGACGGGGTAGGGAAGTGGCAGAATGCTGAGACCAGGGAGTGCGAAGGGAGGTGACCGTACCAAGCCGGGCCTATGATCCCTCTTAACTGCTGACTCTCCCGGTGGGTACCAGAAAGTGCAGTCCCTCAGTTGCCTCTCTCCTCCGCAGTGCTCCCTGGGGATAGTCATCCCATTACTGCCTAGCGAAGGTATTTACCCAGCCCCTCTCCCCTTGTCACCTCCGGGGGTCAGACATCCCTGCTTCTCATCTACCTTCTAGATCCCAACTCCCGGGGCTACCTAGCCCTCACCGTCAGCATTCCCGGCGGCGAAACAACCTAGGTGCCGAAGGCCCCTTTAAACGCCCACCCGCGCGCCCATCGCCCCAGCCCGCCAGGCCCGCTTCCGCCCCGCCTGCGTCCGGCTTCTGCCAGTGCTGGCAGCTCAGGCGCCGGTGCTCGCGGCGCATGTGCAGAGGTTGTTGCCATGGAGACGCCGGAGGCTGGATTGGGCGGGTTCCGGGCGCGTTAGTCCCTCCTACAACGTCCGCAGGCAGCGCCGCGCGACGGCGCTGGATAAGGCCTTTTCCTCTGGGTCGTGGATCCTCTTCTCTGCTACTCCATCTGATCCCGTTTTTCTTCCAAAACATCTTGAAACCCCCCCTTCTCCAGGAGCCTTCCATGCTTCTCTGTGTCTCAGTTTCCTCTTCCATAACGTGGACGTAACATGTTATTCCCTCCATAGCAGTGCTCCACGTTATGGTTGTAGCTATTATTAATATTATTGCTCTATTAATCCTGCTCGGCAGGACCTCGAGATGACTTAAACATCTCTAGCTTCACTGATGGGGACACACACCAGCTCAGAGAGGTCAAGGAACTTGGCTGAACTTTTAAAAAAGTCAGAGGCCCGCTGGATTGTATTTTTCATTCATTCATTCATTCATTCAACAAATACTGAGCACCTACTATGTGCCTGGCCCATTCTAAGGGCTGGGAATACAGTGGCCAACAAGAAGTCACTGCCCTCCTGGGGCTGACTTTTCAGCTCTGAAACTCTGAGCTCCCCTCCACCGTTCCAGCACTGGATACCAGGCCTGTTACCCAGAAGGTGGGTGCTCAGTAAATGCCCATTGGTTGGAAAGGGTACAGGTGGGTCACTACTGAGAGTTTGTCTATTACATTTAATTTTTACCATTATCCTCCCGCAATGCCTTCAAGTAGGGCAAATCACTGTTTTGAAAGGAATAATCTAGGAGTTAAGCTTTACCGAAGGCCACCGAAATGCCAGACACTGGGAGCTTCACAGAGGTCACTGGATTTAATTCTATAAACAAATCTGTATAAATAGTATTACCCTCTTGTACTGATGAAGACATTCAGAAACATAACATGACTTGTCTGAGGTCACACTGCACAGCTAGTCAGCGTGAAACCGACTCAGAACTCACAGCTGGTTTGGTGTGTGGCTCACGTCTGTAATCCCAGCACTTTGGGAAGCCAAGGCAGGCAGATTGCTTAAGCTCAGGAGTTCAAGACCAACCTGGGCAACATAGTAAGACCCTGTCTCTACAAAACAATACAAAAATTAGCCAGGCACAGTGGTGGATGCCTGTAGTCCCAGCTACTTGGAGGCTGAGATGGGAGGATTGCTTGAGCCCGGGAAATGGAGGTTGCAGTGAGCCGAGATCATGCCACTGCACTTCAGCCTGACTGACAGAGCCAGGCCCTGTCAAAAAAAAACAAAAACAAAAAACAAAAAACAAACCCACGCTTCATGCTTACCTGACTCTAAAGTACCTATCTGTTCTACCAGTTTGGGTTTTGTGTTTTTAAAACTTTGCCCCTAGCCACTAGGAGGGCTGTTCCTAGGGAAGCAGAAAGCAGCCAGAGGACTATGAACTCAGATTTTTAAGGCCCATTATGTCGTAAGAGAGGGGACAAGGATGTGTAAGGCCCATTATGTCTGAGAGGGGACGGGGATGTGTAAGACAAAGTGCTTTCTCTCAACTTGCCCACACTGTGGCTAGGCAGAAAAACAAGATGAATAAACATTTCTACAGAATTCTGCAGTTGGAATCCTTTGCCCATACTTCCGGGTCACATGGTTCCCGTTCCTACAGCTATCATCACATCTGCCCAGTCAGGGAGATTCACAGTTGTCTCCATGGGCCAGGAGTGACTCAGTGGCAGGGCTCAGATCTAAACTATCTCTGGATTTCCAGACTTCACATCCACCCCTGTCCTTGGTTCGTGGAGGGCTCAGTGAGCGTGTGAGAAGATGAAGCAACTTGGCAGAATAACATGCCCGTTAATCTGGAACCCAGAGAAGATGTAAAGTCCTCTTGGGGCCAGGTGCGATGGCTCATGCCTGTAATCCCAGCACTTTGGGAGGCTGTTTGAGACCAGCCTGGGCAACACGGCAAAACTTCATCTCTAAAAATATACAAAAAAAGGCTGGGCGCAGTGGCTCATGCCTGTAATCCCAGCACTTTGGGAGGGCGAGGTGGGCGGTCCACCTGAGTTCAGGAGTTCAAGATCAGCCTGGGCAACATGGTGAACCCTGTCTCTACTAAAAATACAAAAATTATCCGGCTGTGGTGGCAGGTGCCTGTAATCCCAGCTACTCAGGAGGCTGAGGCAGAAGAATTGCTTGAACCTGGGAGGTTGAGGTTGCAGTGAGCAGAATCACATCACTGCACTCCAGCCTGGGTAACAGAGCTGAATAAATAAACAAAATAAATTATGTATTTAGTGGAAGGCTGATCAAGGACTCAAAAGAATGCAATCTTTTGTCTCTTATCTACTTTTTTTTTTTTTTGAGACAGAGTCTGACTCTGTCACCCAGGCTGGATTGATTGGAGTGGCACAATCTCAGCTCACTGCAACCTCTGCCTCTGGGGTTCAAGCGATTCTCCTGCCTCAGCCTCCCAGGTAGGTGGGACTACAGGCACGCGCCACCTCGAATGGCTAATTTTTTTTTGTATTTTAGTAGAGACGGGGTTTCACCATGTTGGCCAGGATGGTCTCGATCTCCTGACCTCATGGTCCGCCTGCCTCGGCCTCCCAAAGTGCTGGGATTATAGGCATGAGCCACTGCACCTGGCCTTGTCTCTTATGTACTTCTAAAGTGGAAGCCCCTGCTTCAAGTTGTCCTGTCTTACCAGACCAAACCAATGTACATCTTACACATATTGATTGAGGTCTCATATCTCCCTAAAACGTATAAATGCAAACTGTATCCCTGACCACCTTGGGCATATGTCTCAGGATTTCCTGAGGCTGTGTCATGGGCGCATCCTTAACCTTGGCAAAATAAACTTTCCAAATTGACTGTGACCTGTCTCAGACATTTGGGGTTCACACATCTAACCCCAACATTCTGCATCAGGGACTGGATAGGACTGTGAGCCTGCAGATTTGACAAAACCACAAGGCAGTTCTGAAGTTGGGGTCTATATCAGTCAGCCCAGGCTGCTGTAACAAGAATACCACAGTCTGGGTACTCTAAACAACAGACATTTATTTTCTTATAGTTCTAGAGGCTGGAAGTCCAAGATCCAGGTGCCAGCAGAGTTGGTTTCTGGTGGGGCCTCTCTTCCTAGCTTGTAAATGACCTCTTCTCTGTGCTTGTACATGCCCGGTGTCTCTTCCTCTTTCATAAATAGGACATGAGTCCTACAGGATTAGGGCCCCATGCTTATGGGCTCATTTAACCTTGATTACCTTTTTCTTTTCTTTTTTGAGACAGGGTCTCACTCTGTCACCCAGGCTAGAGGGCAGTGGTGTGATCTCAGTTCACTGCAGCCTCACCCTCCTCAGGCTCAAGCAATTCTCCTGCCTCAGCCCCGAGAGGAGCTAGGACTACCGCCTGGCTAATTTTTTTTTTTTTCCCTTTTTTTGTATTTTTGTTTGTTTGAGACAAAGTCTCAATTTTGTTCCCCAGGCTGGAGTGCAATGGCGCGACCTTTGCTCACTGCAACCTCTGCCTCCCAGGTTCAAGCGATTCTCCTGCCTCAGCCTCCCGAGTAGTTGGGATTACAGGCGCCTGCCACCACGCCCGGCTAATTTTTGTATTTTTAGTAGAGACAGGTTTCACCATGTTGGCCAGGCTGGTCTTGAACTCCTAACCTCAGGTGATCCACCTGCCTCAGCCTCCCAAAGTGCTGGGATTACAGGCGTAAGCCACTGCGCCTGGCCTTTTTTTTGGCATTTTTTTTAGAGAGAAGGTTTTGCCATGTTGCCCAGGCTGGTCTCAAACTCCTGGCCTCAAGTGATCTGCCTGCCTTGGCCTCCCAAAGTGCTGGGATTACAGGCATCAGCCACTGCGCCCAGCCTTAATTACCTCTTTAAAGAAACTATTTCCAAATATAGTCACATTGGGGGCTAAGGCTTCAATGTATGGATCTGGGTGGAGGGGGGCACAATTCAGTCCATAACAGGGTGCCCAGACCTCACGTAAACACTGCTGCTGGGCACAGGAGGCCAGCCGACTGTTGGGGCCTGAAAGTGACATGGTTAGAACTGCGTTTCAGAAGGACGCTTGTGGACCGTGTTGGTCTATGAGTTCTGCTCTCCTGCGCCCCTCTGACCACTGAACTATGTGTCCGCCTAAGCCAGCTGCTTCTCCTTTCAGGGCCTTAAGCAAAGCACGTAGAACATCTCCCTAAGGACCCTTCTAGTCTAGAGCCCTCTGAATTTTTTTTTTTTTTTTTTTTTTTGAGACAGAGTCTTGCTCTGTCGCCAGGCTGGAGTGCCACTGGCTCACTGCAACCTCCACCTCCTGGGTTCAAGCGATTCTCCTGCCTCAGCCTCCCAAGTAGCTGGGACTACAGGCGCATGCCACCACGCCTGGCTAATTTTTGTATTTTTAGTAGAGACGAGGTTTCACCATGTTGGCCAGGATGGTCTCAATCTCCTGACCTCGTGATCTGCCCGCCTCGGCCTCCAAAAGTGCTGGAATTACAGGTGTGAGCTACTGTGCCTGGCCTAGAGCCCTCTGATTAATCCACTCATTTCTTCTTGGTTTGGTCTCCCCACAAATATTAAACATCTCTTGGACAAGGTCCCCACGAGACCTTAAGAGGACTCCACAAGGCAAGGACACAGTCACCAACTTGACAGAGTGGATAGGAGGCCCAGGTGGGTAGACACACAGGCTGAGCTGGGGTGAGAATGAGGCATGGAGAGCCCTGCTTGAGGATCCTGGGTGGGTGGGGGGTGGGAGGTCAGCTAGGACACCAGGCTTAAAATCCTCTCAGCACCTAGAATAACGCCCACCCCTCCCTCAGCATGGCCTAGCACCAGGAATGCTCCACTCACACCTGGAATGCTTGCTCTGCCTCCTAGCAGTCCTTCCGCCAGGCTTACTGGGCTTCAGGCCATTCTCCAAGCAGAAGCCACAGCCAGTTAATTAAGTCAGGTCAGGGCACCAACCTTGCCGCCAAGCTCAGTGGTCAATTCTCCGTCCTCAGATCACCGGTCCCCGGGATGATTCCCAGGTGACTGGATGGATGGTGGTGCCCCTAACTGTGGAGGAAGCACGGAGGAAGCGTACAGGGACAGAGGAGGAGCCCCTGGGGAGTGAGGGAGGGCGGGGGGCTGCCCAGAGAGGACACACAGCAGATGTTGGAACGTAAAACGCAGGTGAGCAGCCCGAGCAGAGCTGGACATTACCAACGGCGGAGGGACCAAGCTTGAAGCAATGGGTGTAGACGGATGAGAGGTCTGGATGCTGTGGACAGACAGCAGGGCCTTGAGCAATGACAACCACGAGCTCAGACCCGGGAGAGGCAGAGGAACCAGAAACCCCCTCCTCCAACCCACCCTGAGGCTCATGTTGCAGGGAGGCTTGCCCAAATCCCAGGGAAGCATGGCTGGGGAGGGATGCTACTCCTTGGACGCCATCTCTTGTGGGCCTTCTGCTGCAGAGAGTACTCTGCTCTGTGCCCCTGCCGTGGCCTCAGCCGTGCGGTCCTGTGTTCTCTTCCCACTATGGATTCCGCTTGGGAGCTCCTTTCCCATTACATCTGAGGGGATGACCTCTGGTCATCAAGTCCACATGGGTCACCCTCCATTGTCCTCAGCCCTGACCAGTGGCTGCTGAGGCTTATAGGTTTATCGAGATCCTGCATTACTGACTGCCAGAATCAAGGCCTAGACCCCACCCATCTGGGATGCCCCAGATAGGCTCTATCCTCATCTGCCCCCCTGCCACAGGTCAGCAGGATGAGGCCAAGTGCCATGATCTGAACGTCCCGCCAGATTCACATGTTGAAGTTTAATCACCACAGTGACAGTATTAACAGGTGGGGCCTTTGGGGAATTATTAAGTCGTGAGGGCAGAGCCCTCATGATGGGATTAGCGACGTTATGGAAAGGCTTGAGGGGCCAGTTTGTCCCATCCACTGTGTGAGGACACAGCCTTCGCGATGGAGCAGCAACAAGGCAACATCTTGGAAGTGGAGACTGGGCCCTCACCAGACACCAAGCTGGAATGGTGCCTTGAGCTTGGACTTCTAAGCCTCCAGAAATGTGGGAAATACATTTCTGTTGCTTATAAATCACTGTCTGTGGTATATAGCAGCACAAAGCAACTAAGACACCAAAGCAAAGAGAAGGCTAACTTCTTGGCTTCTGGCTTCCCGAACAACTGTCCTGGCCCTGGGTGGCTGCACTGGTTGCAGATGGTTCTACTGACTCCATCCCCTTTGGTATCTTTTTAGTATGATACCTGGATTGTCTTTTGACCTTAGAAGCTCAGGATTTGTCATTTTTGTTTAGCCCATGGGACACCTCCCTGGTTTGTGATTAGGCTGTAAGCTCCTTCATGGGTGGGCCTCTTTTGTGTCTTCTGTGTGTCTCAGTGCCTCGGGGGTCACAGATGCTCAGGGAATGCTTGCTGAAAGTGAATAGTCTCCCAGTCAGTTCCAGGCTTTCTGGGCCTTGTCAACGGGCCACAGCCCATGTTGTCGGGCAGGAGCATCCTCCCTCTCCCCAGGCTTCTGCTAGAAAGGAGCCCTCCTTCTCTTCCTTGCAGTAGGTGGGCAGACAGGCTCCCTGGTGGGTGCAGAACACACTCTGCTAGGACTTTTCGGCATTTACTTAAGACATGAACTTGGCTTTGTGCATGCCAACAGGTTCTGGACCCAGAGCCCAGCCCATGAGGAACACTAATTTTCCCACGGTTGAGGGCTGGGGCAGGGAAGGCAGGTAGGCCAGCCGGGAGATGGTAGTTGAAACAAGGCAGAGGCCAGGGAGGGGTGCCCCCCAGGCTTAACTGACAGAGGGAGGGGAGAAATGGGCAAGCGTTTTCTTCTTCCTGCCCATCTGCTTTCCTTCTCAAGACTGCCTCCGACATATCACCCAAGCACACTTGAAGCCTTTCACAGGGTGCCCTCAGGTGGCCTTTTGGGGAATCACACCCATCCAATGGATTAACGATTCTTGGCTGGTTCCCGCTAAATTGCTAACCTGTGAGGCTGGCTGCCATCATTGCCATTTTACTGATAAAATTGAGGCTCAATGAGGCAGGATGACTTGCTCCAGCTCAAAGTGACAGTCGGCTCTTGAACCTAGGTCTGTCCTGTCGTACCGCCTCTAAGTCCCTTCTGAGTCCACAGAACTATGTCTCATGGTTTCCTTTGTTCCAATCTTGATCTGATGCATAAATCATCTCTGTCATTTCTTCCCATGCAGGTAGTCAGACCCTGTTTGAACACTTACAGCCGTGGACAAATCATCACCTCACACAGCATCCACTGACATGCTGGCAGTGTTTGTGGGAAGAGGAGTAGTAATGGCCACTGAGACCAGAACGCGGAACTTAGCTGGGAGGCTCTGCTTGGACTGGGGGAGGTGAAAAGGCACAGAGCACAGGTAAGACCCAGTCGTGTGCGGCAGCACCACGCAGAGGCCAGCCTGCGGGATTTTCATGGGCAAAATTTTGGTGGATGCTTCCTGTCCTGCCTAGACCTGGGGTGCTCAAAGCCTACCACTTTCAGGAAACTTTCTCATGCTCACCGGAGGAGTAATGAAGGCAAAACCTTGGGCTGAGGTGCTGATTCCTGCACTGTCTCCCCTTCCCCAGCCAGATTTTTAATTTACACCCAAATGTGCATAGGCCTCTGGCCCTTTATTATTTATTTGTTGGGAGATGGAGTCTCGCTCTGTCGCCCAGGCTGGAATGCAGTGGCGCAATCTTGGCTCACTGCAGCCTCCACCTGGGTTCAAGTGATTCTCCTGCCTCAGCCTCCCGAGTAGCTGGGATTACAGGTGTGCATTACCATGCCCAGCTAATTTTTGTATCTGTAGTAGAGAAGAGGTTTTGCCATGTTGATCAGGCTGGTCTCAAACTCCTGACTTCAAGGAATCCACCTGCCTTGGGCTCCCAAACTGCTGGGATTACAGGTGTGAGCCACCATGCCCAGCCCACTGGCCCTTTTGTATCCAGAAAAACAAGAACCCTGGCTGGGGAGTGCTGTGCTGGCCCTGCAGTGGAAGGCAGTAGCTGCAAACTTACTATGGGCCAGGCACTGCGGTGGCGCTTTTCACATACAACTTCAATTAACCCACAGGCTCCTATAAGGTAGAAGCAACTACATTTACAGATGAGGCAACTTGTATCCAAGGTTAAGCAGTAAGTAGGGAAAGGCAGGATTAAGCCATAGGCCTTCGGAGCTTCAGGACTGTGTTCCAAACCATCATCTGCTGTGCCGTTTCATGCCCCTTGGGCCCTTTGTCTTCATCTTTGCTTAGGGGGCCAGGGAAGATGCAAATGTTGTCCTGGCCCCTGGGCCTCTCCTCCAAGCTCATGACCACTCTTAGATCTCCACTGCAGGTTAGTACTGAGGCTCTGAAACACCAGGTCCTTCAAGCGTGATGGAGGAAGCTGCTTTATTATTAAATGGCATTGTCGCCAAGGAGTGGCAACTCTCCACCTCTCCCTGAAAACACAACCCCCTAGAGAAGGTATCTCTTTCCAACTACTGTGCCTTCAATCTCCAACCTCGATTGTTTCCCATCAAGACAATTTTTCTTCCAGTGTGCTAAACCTGTTTTTTTCTTTTTTTTTTTTTTTTTGAGACAGAGTCTAACTCTGTTGCCCAGGCTGGAGTGCAGTGGCGCAAACCTGGCTCACTGCAACCTCTGCCTCCTGGGTTTGAGCAGTTCTCCTGCCTCAGTCTCCCAAGTAGCTGGGATTACAGGTGCCTGCCACCATGCCTGGCTAATTTTTATATTTTTAGTAGAGATGGGGTTTCACTGTGTTGGCCAGGCTGGTCTCCTGGCCAACTCCTGACCTCGTGATCCGCCTGCCTTGGCCTCCCAAAGTGCTGGGATTATAAGCGTGAGCCACTGTGCCCGGCCAGACCTCTTTTCTTTTTCTTTTTTTGCTAATAAAACAGTTAAGACAATTGTCCATTTAATTTTATTTGTTAAACTGCTAAAAAGTCATCAGGGGAAAACATTAACAAAAAATGAAATTGACAGATTTAAATATCAATGAAATCCATTTCTCGTTCCTACACTGTTATGTGCCTAAAATGACTATCTCAGGGTAAGCCACCTGGCATCCCTGAGTTGTATGGGAAACATCACTCACAGCACCAGCTTCGCCAGGGCACATGGGTGTGCACGGACATGAACCCTGGTTGGAGGGAGGGGAGCAGAGCAAGTAGAGTGTACAATGGAGCCAACACCTAAAGTTTGCTCTCATTTGACAATGAACACGGTGAGAGGGAGCCACTTACTGGTAACCATGCAGAACATGCCTTCTGCAGTTCATGGAGAGGCTACATGGGACGCAGGCCTGGAAGTTCAGTTTCCTCACCCCCAGGTGTGTTTACATCCTCCCCACTGACTTGTGCGCTGGTAAGACACCACGGATAATGCAAAGCAGAGCACATCACCATGCCAGGATCACCACAAGCACAAGGACAGACAGACCAACCAGGAATACCACTTTTAAGGGGGAAGGAAAAGAGTGAAGCAGAAGGAAACCCAGAACGACAAGGTGAAAGAAAGGAAAGGGAAACATCTCTTTGTTCTCCATTGGCTGGTGGCTTTCTGTCCTCCAAAGTCAAGGCTTCTTAAATTGGTTTTCTTTCTTCCTCCTCCTCCTCTTTTATTTAATTTAAAGAGTTCCAACACAGTTCCTAGAATAGTTCATGGTTTTCAGCTGTTGCTATAAAACTCGAACATTAAAATCAAATCAATCCACAGACGGCTGGGAGGAGAGTAAGCCCAGTATTGCCTTAAAATGAAATTTAAGCTTGTTTCAACACCAAATTTGTGCTCTCAAAGTGTGGGGCAGGGTGGGGTTGTGGAGTCTACCAACCAAGTGAAGGGTGGAAATACGAATGAAAACACAGAACCCTCTGTTGCATAACCTGTGAAATGAGAGGACAGGAAGCTCTGTCCAAAAGGGTAGGGAGAGACTAAAATTCTTACATAAGATGGACAAGGTGACCAGTGAAGTCACTAGGCCATGGGAGCTCTCAAAAGGCACACTTGCAGGAATGGAAGGGGTTAAAGCTTCAAGTAGAAACAAAACGAATTTTCAATAAATATTTGCTTCAGGTGCTCCTGAGGGTTAACAAAAAATTAGTCTCATTTTTCTCAGTGAATTTTAAGACAAAATTGGTATCATGTGAAAAACGGAGTCATGGTTCAATCTGGCCTGACTGCAGCATCCACGGCGTTGTGGAAATGCTCATCTTGGCCGAGACACCTGAAGTCCCACTGCACAGGTGGCTTCAGGAGGCCTGAGGAGACAATCACTTTGACTGTGCTGAGTCACTTTCCCACGGTACATGCCCACAGTGCCCAGGAGCTACCAAGACCAACAATAATGGGGGCAGACAAGGCAGATTTTTCTTAAAAAGCTGTAAGCAAACAGTCCGGTTCCAGGTAGTGTGGGTCAAACTGGAATTCAATGGAGTTCAGAGGAAACAGATTACTTTCTAAGACAATCAACATCTCTGTTGCCTGCCTGCTTGGGGGAAGTGGAAGTAATCAATACGTTAACAGCTGGCTTAGGAAGGCCATAGGACTAAGGGAAAGACTATTAAGGTTGAGATTCTGTACTTTCAGGTTTCTAATAAACTTTATATTTAGATAGGAACTACTGAGTTCGGAGGCACAGTCCATGCACAAATACAATGTCCTAACACAAGGTACAGCAATAGCGGTAACACCTGAATTGCTAACCTTCTGGCCCAGCTTTCCCTTGTAAGTAAGGACCCCACATGATCGAACAGTCTTTGCCAAGCAAGGATTGGCAACAGCACCAGAACCCCAGTCGGGAAAGGGAAGTGTGGAGCTCCGAGCAGTTGGATGCCACCTAAGTAGACACATGTTGTTTCCTCATTGAAGGGAAGAGAGAGAGTAGTTTCTGGAACACATACCTCCCCCTACAAGCTAGGCTTGGCACCAGGGTGGCTTTCCTACCAAGACCACATCGTAAAAGCTAATGGCTAAGGGAAAGGATTCAGCATATAACAGGAGAAAACACACTTATCAGTACACTTAGGCTGCTAGATGCTGGCTGAAAGCCAGGACCCAGGGCCAGTTGCAGCAGGCTTTGTGCCTGAGAAATGCTAATAATAAAAAGGGGAGTGTCAGGGTGGGAAAGGTGATGTTTTGAAATTTAAATACTATGGGCAAAACAAAAATCCTCTTTCCACTGATGAGAAATCACCAAAAATCCCTACTTAAATGGTGCTATTTGAAATAAACTTATTTTGACATCTCCTATGCCCAGGCCATGGTTGAGACTAGTAACTTTCTGTATCAAGCAAAGAAATGCTCTACTTGGTTACACCTTAATCTCAGAAATGAAGTGAAAGTAAAAACCCAAGCCCTATTTGGGTGACACATGAACAAGACAAGTGCAAAGGATGGAGCTGTTCCTGAGGTCAGCCATGCGTCAAGAAGTCCAGTACATGATTCTCAACTCCATCACCTGCCAATAGCCAGGAAGAGGAATATATGTCACAACAAGGAAAAAAACATTTCTAAAAAGAACTGTTATAGGAATTCCCTTCCAGAATCAATTTCCACATCCTACAAAATATGGGATGAGCATGCTCAATGTGCTCTGGAAGTAAAAAGAAGCCTATAGGGAAAAAACAGTATCTTCTGATGCTTCAAAGATTTCTCACAATATTGACATCTTAGAATTCCCTCCTGGCCCCCTAGTGACACCAGGGAAAGAGTTCCACAAATATTTCTAAGCAGCTTCTGATTTCTGTAGGCACCTGAGCTTTGTAAAAGAAACAGAAAGTTAGACACGTTTTAGGACTTTAAAAAAAAATCCACATATGAAAAAATAATAATAATAAGCAGAAGAAAAAAGCAGCCTGTAAGTGAATGGAAAAGGCAGTTTCCAAGTACCATGTTCTAAGGGAAGAAAGAGGAGAATAAATATGTTTTTTGGCAACTTGCAACCAAGTATGATTGATTGTCAGAAATTTCCACAATCAGACACAAAATATTTTCTGAGACACATAAGAAGCACTCCAAAGACCAATGGACACTACTAGGCAGACAGATGTCGGCTGCATAAACATTATTTCACGATGACCCGGCACACAGATGTGGAATAAAATCCTTTGTTGGGTAACTTTCCTCAGCCATAAAGGGCAGGAGGGGGCCAGGCACTGGCATTTCTGCAGAGCTGTCACAGGTCCTCTGTGGTTTTAAGAGGAGAAGGGGAAGAACAGTTACTTTTACCCTGACAGCACCTGAAGCATGAGAGTCTAAAAACCTACACCTTTGCAACTTATATATGCCCTTTTATTTTTTAACTCCAAGAAGGCCACATAAAGATTTACAGGGGGCTCTTCAGTTTCTTTTGGAAAGTTACTGATGTAAGTCTGTTCTAACTTCTTGGTCTAGTTACCAGCAAGGTAGAAAAAGGCAACCCAGCCCCTGTTAAAACACAGCAACAATTTTATCTGAACCAGGATGGAGATCTCTCCCTTTTTTTTGTAAACAGAGTTGGCTATATAATATATATATATATACTTATATATAATTTTTTTCTTAATGGAGATTTGATCCCAGCCTGGAGTGACTTCGGTTGGGAATTAAAGAGTTTTGGCTTCTGGGAGTAATTTTGTTTTCCCAATTCTCAGTCCAAATGCTTACACACTGGAAAATTCCAAATTAAAAGCCACAGAAAAGGAAAGGGGTTTAGAACACATTATCTCTTTGCTCGTACAAAGTACAAGGCGTTTGTTTTTGGATAGTACTTCACATTCTGTTTCTTGTCCATGAGTCCTCCAAATATGATGAGTTCACCCCTGCCTTGTACCACGGTATGCAGGCTGGTTTCAGGAGGTCCGACCACAGAACTGCTATTAAATACTTTCCATTTGACCCGCCCCTTCTCCTTGGTGTCTTTAATGTCTAGCACGTACATCTGCATGGGCTTGCAGTTCATACTCTGGTATAGGGGTTTGCCAACATTTAGGGACTGTGGAGGGTGGTGGCCCAGGCGGCGGGCAATGGGAGGTAAGGAATGTCCATCTCCTTGGGCAGGCCCTGGGCGAGGGATGGGCACTGTTTCTCCACTGCTCAAACTCTGGCTCCCAGGAGAGCCTGGAGAAGACCCAAGAGGAGGACTTAGTGCTGCAGAGGCCGAGGGGCCTTTGGAGGACATCGCTTTGATGGCTTCCAGACTCCGACGCAGGGCACCTGGGGAGACGGCCCCTGCAAGGGCACTGGCCACGTGAGGTGGGGTATGCACACCATTTGTCTGTTCAGGAGGGTGTCTCATACTTCCAACTGTCCTATTGTCCGTGCCATCCATGGGATTGCTACTGGAAGCGGATTTCAGATCCCAATTCAGATCTATGGATCCTAATCTCAGATCTTTCTGATCTGGTAGTGATCCTCGTCGGGGGGCCAAAGAAAGTCCCATTTTTAGGTCATATCCTTCAGCAGCAGATGGAGTACTTGGAGATATGGCCTGTACAGGACTGTCCAAAGAAGAGCCACCCACAGCTGCCGTTCCTGGAGACAAACTCCCACCATTGAGGATAGGAGAGCCGTCTCCTCTGGCTGGGGAAAGGCTCCCTTCCCGGGAACCCGAAGGAGTCTGCCTTTGAGCCCTGGGTCTCAGTGTTCCCCAGCGGCCGTTAACACAAGGAGCTTCATCCATGCTTCTTACTGGAGACTGAGAGCGGTACTCTCGGGTTTCAGGAACGAGAGCTGGAGGAGTGGCACTGATAGGTGATGGGCGAGAGTTCAAACTGGGGCTGAGTGGGGCTCTCCCACTAGGAGCCTGGCTGAAGACCACCACACACTGTCCCACCTGGAAGACAAAGGACCAGTGCTCACAGACTCTTCTATGATTCTGATTGTTCATTCAGCTGTCAAACATTTTATCATAAGCAACTGTAATGTGCCACACATTTTGTAGGTACCTCAGATATGAAGATGAAAATGATGTAGTCTGCCCTCTAGGCTAGAAGTCAGACATGGCAACCACTGTTGCTTTGTGTGACATATGCTATCATTAGAGATATGTGTACAGAAGGGGTGGGGAGAATGGGGAGAAGGGAACAATTAGTTTTTGTTAGTAGGAGAAGGACTCCAGGGAAAGTTTCAGAGACAAACAGATGCTTAAAGTTGGGACTTACCGAATGAGTGAGGCCCCCATAAGTTTTCCCATTTAGTGAGAAATGCCAAAGGAGCTATGGCTAATGTTCACTTCTTTTGTGACACCAAGGTGTTTTCTATTTTTGTACAAATTTCTTTGAAACCTGACAAAGTAATGTGGTTTTCCAATTTAGGACCTATCCTGCTGCTGGCCTGTCAGCTGCCTGCTTACCCGGCATGCTGGATGACACCACAGTTCTGGGGCCCCATGCTCTTCATTTTCTACCTTGAGTGGCTGCCAGGCCCAAGGACCAGAATGCATGTGCAACAACCAAGCATCCTTGAACAGCTGTAAGAGAAAAAACCAATGACAAGACTCAGGTGTGATATGTGTTCCAAAACACACACACACACAGAGTTGTAGTCTCAAAGCTGTCCTGTCTGGTCTTGAAAGGATGTGGGCTCTTCAGAAGGAATAGCAAAATCCTCAGTTAATAATTCACTTGTGCATGCATCCACTTATGCTTTCATTCATTCATATATTACCACTGGCTTAGCATATGGAATTGTGCTTGTGACCCATGAATCAACTGTAAGTGGTTTTGACACTTGCCCATAATTTTATGTGTATGTATTGGGGATTGAAGGAGAGGATAAATAATACATATCCACAACTTTCTGAATCTGCTTTTTTTTTTTTTTTTTTTTTTTTGAGACTGAGTCTCGCTCTCTCGCCCAAGCTGGAGTGCAGTGGTGTGATCTCAGCTCACTGCAACCTCCGCCTCCCCGGTTCAAGTGATTCTCCTGTCTCACCCTCCTGAGTAGCTGGGACTACAGGCGCGTGCCACCACACCCGGCAGATTTTTTTAATTTTTAGTAGAGACAGGGTTTCACCATGTTAGCCAGGATGGTCTCAATCTACTGACCTCGTGATCTGCCCGCCTTGGCCTCCCAAAGTGCTGGGATTACAGGCATGAGCCACCGCGCCCGGCCCTGAATGTGCATTCTTAAATTCTGTGTGAACTCTGACAGTTATCAACCTGCTTTTTTGTTCCACTGCCCTCTCCCCTTTGAAAAAATGATAGCAGTAAACTTTATCGCCTAAAAAGGAAATAGGAATAGGAAGAATATAGATATGAATATTCAAGAGACAAATATCTATGATTAAAAGGATCCCCTCAACCCTAAAAAAGAGCAGAAACAAAGACCAGAAAATACAAAGGCTAAACCCAAAAAGCATTCCTTAAATTAAAATGCCATGGAAATAGTCTTGTATACTCCTAGAGAAGAAGACAGGGGAAACAGGTTTTGAACCCTTAGCAGCATGCACATGGGAATGCCACAGAAGCAATACTCACAGCATTGGGACCGCCACACCCTCCGAGGATTAAGATAGTTGCATCATCTATGATAATCTGGGGAGGGGAAGACATTGAAAATAAACCTACAAAGACACAGGTTTCTGACTTTCTATGCTTCACTGGTATATGAAAATAGCCTACCTAGCTCCCAAATGGGAATGTTCTAGTTACCATAACCGCTCCATTCTCCTAAAAACATGTCAATTCTGATCCCTGTGAACAAATTACTGATAATTCACCTGAAAGGATACATTCTTTGTTGATCAAATATTAACATGAATGTCAACCACATAAAATGCAAGATTCTCTTGAGAAATGACACAGCAAAGTAAATGCTTTAGGGAGGAGCGTAATATAAAACCACTATAAATAATATGACCAATTAGAAGTTGAAAAATAAATACCAGTAAAAAAGAATGATACATTTGCTTTGGCTTAGTGCATATTGGCATCTTACCTGACTCCCTCCTCCCTCTCCCGTCCTAACTGAAAGATGCTACAGTGTTTGCTGAATAGTTATTTTAATTCCTGAGCACCTGAGATTGGCCACCTCGAGGATGAGGACTGGGGCCGGAGATGTTCGGCTTGGACCACGCCCACTGCTCGAGGTCAAGGACCCAGACATCATTGCTCCTGTGAATTAAGGACAGAAGGATAAAGGGAGTTAGGAGCTCCCATGGACCATAATGGTGGCTGGGGAGTTCCACATGCCTGTGCCCATCTGGCAAACTTATACCATTTTCACTTTCACAGACTGTGTGGGCTGGAGCAGGTTTTAGAGATGGCCTATTCAGAGTTCAGGGGCTTCTGAACCAGAAAGACCATGTTGCTGAATCCCAGCTCTGTAGCCTGAACAAGTCACTTAATTTTCTCTAACTCTGGCTTTATCTATAAAATGAAAAGACTCTTACTACTCTCAGGAGCTGATATAAATGAAGGGACCTTTATAAAGATGCGCAGCAAAGTGTTATGCTCCTACTTAGCTCTTACACTGTATCTTTCTTCCCCTACTTTCCGTAGCAGTCATCCTGAGACCTTCCCTCTGCTCCTTCCACAAGGCCTCATCTGAGCTATGTCTGCGGCCAGACACTAGTACCTGACGATTTTTTTTTTTTTTTTTTTTTTGAGACGGAGTCTCGCTCTGTCACCCAGGCTGGAGTACAGTGGCCGGATCTCAGCTCACTGCAAGCTCTGTCTCCCAGGTTTATGCCATTCTCCTGCCTCAGCCTCCCGAGTAGCTGGGACTACAGGCGCCCGCCACCTCACCCGGCTAGTTTTTTTGTATTTTTAGTAGAGACGGGGTTTCACCGTGTTAGCCAGGATGGTCTCGATCTCCTGACCTCGTGATCCGCCCGTCTCGGCCTCCCAAAGTGCTGGGATTACAGGCTTGAGCCACCGTGCCCGGCCGATTTTTTAAACCATCTATTAACTGAAGTAAAAGCAGATGATTAAAAAAATAGTTAATTGGTGCAGCAGGAAATAGATACTGGTCAAGGTACAGTTTTCAAAAGCAAAAACCACAAAGAAGAGAAAAAATGATTCAAAAGGCAGTTTCATCATGGTCCAGGAGTTAAAAGCTTTATCGATTCTGGCTACAAAAAGTAATTTCACAATGACTAATGAAAGCTGCAGTTTTATCAAGGACAAACTGGCATCTCTAACCCTCAAGGGACCAACATGATGAGGATAGACTCCTGGATGGCAGTCTCTCTTTTATGGTCACTTAAGGTCATGGATTCACCCACAAAAATACAGGAATAATAGTTCCAACATCTGAAATCCTAAACTCTCTCACTGGGAGAGTAGCCCCTATCATCTCTCTCCATAATTGTTTTAAAATATGAAGATGGAAATGCCCTAAGGGAGGACAGGGGTGGGATGCTCTTGCTGCTGACAGCTCATCAACTTCTACTTCAGAGCACGGGGGAAATGACCACGACTGCTGCTACCGCTGAATCAGACAGTGATACAGATAGAATGTTCTGGCTCCTGACTATGGCTTGAGCTGTCCAGTATGGCCAGAAGTGGAGAGGACAGGAGGTAGGGAGAATGACATCACAGAAGTGTCACGCCTGACACAGGTTTCCTGCTCCTACCCAATCCACAACCCATCCCATTTGTTTTTCTTTCTTTTCTTTCCTTCTTTCTTTCTTTTCATGCCCTTTACATGTGGCTCAACCAACCTATCACATTTGGAGGGCCTGCCATTTCCACTTGTCCTGTCAATCTCCCCCTCTCCTCCTCTAAAGCCCAAAAGTGAAAGAGCTGAGTAATAAAGTAGAATAAGTAAAGCAATCTGTTTCTCAGAAGTTGGACTTCTGTAGGCACAGTACAGCAGGCAAGGTGGAGGTTCCATGAATTTGATCCTACTGAACAGAACCACGTGTCAATGAGATTCTATGTAACTATGATTTTACAAAGCAAATTTTTTAACTTATTGGTCTGTGATTAAGGGATCAGAAAACAGAATGCTAGGATGAGATAACTAATTCAATTAATTAGAGCCATGCTCAGGAATACTGACCCTAATTCACTTTTTTTTTTTTTTTTCCTTGAAAGTCTCAATCTGTTGCTCAGGCAATGGCACGATCCTGGCTCACTGTAACCGCCACTTCCCAGGTTCAAGCGATTCTCCTGCCATAGCCTCCGAGTAACTGGGACTACAGGTGTGTGCCACCACGCCCGGCTAATTTTTCTATTTTTAGTAGAGATGGGGCTTCACCATGTTTGCCATGCTGGTCACGAACTCCTGACCTCAGGTGATCCACCCACCTTGGCCTCCCCAAATGCTGGGATTACAGGTGTGAATTAGGCACCTGGTCCCTAATTCACTTTTTAAGCCTGTTATTCCCAGGAGTATTTACCTTCAGGCTCATATGGAGCAAACCAAATGTACTTACATTTGCCGGGATCCTAAAGAGCCACCAAAGACAATCATTTTATCATCTATTACACAGGAGGAGTGGCCAGCCATGGGAGGTGGCCCATGGGTTGTCACAATGCAGTTCCACCTAATGTAAAAAGACAGAAGGAAGCCAAGAAGTCAGCACCACACGCTTTATTTAAAAATAGAAAGTAGGCCTCCATTTAAAATGATAATCCTATCACCTTCAGCAGAGATTTGTTGGGATAATAAGTAGAGGATGGCATAAGGTATTTATGCCTTTCCTGTAAGTTTGCTTAAAGTTATCTTCACTTTCAAGTTCTGAATGTAAATAGTCTGGAGGGAGAGAGATGAGAAAACGATGACGAGACAAGATCATGGTTTGCTGACAGAGCACCACCTGCCACCTGCTACCTCTCCCTATGGTCCTGATCAGTAACAGCTAACAAGCGCCATGTACTAAGTATTCCATTACAAGAAACAGCAGTTGCTGTCATTAAGAATATATGTTTGATAAACAATTCAGAGTAAGTCTTGGAGACACAGTTAGGAGTAAAGAATCATCTGGATCTACAACACTCCTGGAGTGTTAGCAGTCAAAGCTGAAGAGCTCACTGTTCTTCAACTGGCTCATTCATTTTTCTTGAAAGAGGAATAAATCTCTTCTATTTTTTCTCTTTAGAATAAGGGTTCTAAATGCAGAGTTCTAAGGGAGTCCTGTAAACTCTCTGAAACTGTTGGTAAAATCTGTGTATATGTACATTTTTCCCCTTCCTGGGAAAAGAGTCCACAGCTTTCCATCTAATTCTCAAAGGGACTCTTGACTCAAAAAAACAAAGAATCCACTGATTTAAGGTCTCTTTTTCCAGATTTAAAGAGTTTATCTTTGTGACTTACCAATTTTTAGAGGGTGAGTAAGTGTGTATTTCATCAAAGAATCTCTCTGGCTGGTGTAGGGGATAAGGGCTTGGCCGCGTCCAGCCACCAAACAGCACTAGCAAGTCCTTATACACGACCAGAGTTGCTCCAGCTTTGGGGGAAGGATAGGACCCTAGGGAAAGTCAGTAACACCATGGTTAGCATTCAGGATCTCACAAAAATCTGTAGTTAGATCACCTTTCCCTGGAAGAGTAACAAAAGGGGAACTAATACTACAAAGCGCAGAGGAAAGGTGGAAAGAAAACTGGATTTGAGAGTCTGAGAGAAAATCATCACTAATTCACATATCTTTTATTATTAACACAGAGAAATCTGAATTAGAGCTAAGTTACTTAGCCTCTCTTATGTTTATAATTTGCTCACCTAAAATTAGGGATGACAGTACCTATCTCATAAGGCTGTTTTGAGTATTAAATAGTATATTCAAAGCACCTAACATAATGCCTGGCACATAGAAAGTGCTCAACAAATGAGCACCCCTTCCCATCCCCTTAACAGAGGTCACAAAGAAAAGAAAGAAGGTAGAGGATCAGGGAGAAGTATATATAGGGGCTGGATGCCTGGATGCAACTTAAAAATAACTTGTTACAAAACACAGGTTAAAAAAGGAGGCAGAACACAGTTCTTATTTGTCCTGCAAGTCAAATGTTAACATAGGGACCTCTAGGCCCCTAGCTATGGGCTTCACATAACCAGACAGCCTCAGCCTAGCACAAATGGGGCAAACTTTCAAGGCTTGGTGTGAAGGAATTCCAATGAAACCATGAGTCTTACACCAAACACCATCTAGGCTGGACCTCTGGGATACACTGACCAAATTCTGAAAAAAACAAAGTTTGGTTTATGCTGGAAAACTTGAGAGATAACAAATGTCTTCCAGGAGCATAATTTTTCAAAATCTATTGTCTTTGAAATAACAATTGCTATTTCTCCCCATCCCTCACTCTACATATCACCTTTAGTTTGCTCAAGACCAAAGTAACTTGTCCCAGTATCCAGGTGTCAGTAAATACCAGAATACTTTTTTTTTTCTCTTTGGAAACAGAGTCTCACTTTGTCGCCCAGGCTGGAGTGCAATGATGCGATCTTGGCTCACTGCAACCTCCACCTCCTGGATTCAAGTGATTTTCCTGCCTCAGCCTCCCGAGTAGCTGGGATTACAGCCATCTGCCATCATGCCCAGTTAATTTTTGCATTTTTAGTTGAGACCAGGGTTTCACTATGTTGGCTAGGCTGGTCTCAAACTCCTGACCTCAGGTGATCCACCCACCTTGGCCTCCCAAAGTGCTGGGATTAGAGGCGTGAGCCACCATACCTGGCCGAGAATGCTTTTTTTAAAAAAATCTTTTTTTTTTCTTTTTGGTTAAAACTACAGGATTCATTTTTCACGGAGATCTTAAGCAGAAGGAATCCCAACACTACATTGACCTGACAGCAGTGGAGATGCTCCAATCTAGGTGGAGAGCTTTGCTTCCTCTTTCAGTAGCACGTTATGGGAACACTGAAAAGCCCTGCTCAGATTGCTTTAATGGTGTCACTTACAAAGTCTCAAGGTTCAGAAGGCAGAGCAGAGGACTGTCTTTCTTGTGATCTCGCTTAGGGGAACAATACGATTTACTGAGAAGGCACCAGTCCTCAAGAGTACGGGGTGAGCATCTAAGAACACCATTTGGCATCAGCTATTTTTAGTTTCTTTTTCCTTTTCTTTGAGACAGGGTCTTGCTGTTGCCCAGGCTGGAGTGCAGTGGCACAATTATGGTTCACTGCAGCCTCGACCCCCTGGGCTCAAGGGATCCTCCCACTTTAACCTCCCAAATAGCTCAGAATACAGACAAGCACCACCATGCCGGACTGATTTTTTTTTGTAGTGACGGGGCTTCCCTATGTTGCCCAGGCTGGTCTCGAACTCCTGGTTCAAGCAATCCTGCTGCCTTGGCCTTTCAAAGTGTTAGGAATACAGGTGTGAGCCACTGTGCCTGTCCATGTCAGCTATTTTGAATACTTTCCTAAATAAAACCGACACTAATCCAGACCACAGGATCTGACTGTAGAAATGAGTCTTTAACTATTTATTATTTATTTCGAGACAGGGTCTAGCTTTGTCACCCAGGCTAGAGTGCAGTAACACGATCATGGCTCACTGCAGCCTCGACTTCCCTAGGCTGAAGCAATCCTCTCGCCTCAGCCTTTTGAGTAGGTGAGACTCTAGGCACGTAATATCATATCCAGTTAATTTTAAAAATTTTTTGTAGTGATCAGGTCTTGCTATGTTGCTCAGGCTGGCCTCAAACTCCTGGCCTCAAGCGATCCTCCCGCCTCAGCCTCCCAAAGTGCTGGGACTATAGGCATTACCCACCTCACCCAGCCAGAAAACTTCTCTAGGAAGAGTTATCACATCAATCTGAAGTGCTGAGGTATTCTCTACCCCCAAATCCCACAAGAATAGTGACTAAGGAGGCTGTTGTCCTTCACATAGCCTTATTGTTCCTGGTCAAAAATGTTTACCTCCCCAAGGGGATCTATCTCCTAGTCCAATTAGAAAGCCTAAGTAATATAATAGTCTAGTTAAAACACAACTGTTGCTCTAAAATAAATTAATTTGTGAAATACCAGACAAAGTTTCTAAGTTCTTGCCTCTAACTTGGAAATCATCAGTATTATGAAACAGAAAAAAGAATAAACAAATAAACACATCACAGGCTTCGGCAAAGTAGTAATGTAAACTTTCTAGGCTAGAATGTGGATTTGGATTTGAGATACTGAGCTTAAAGAAATTTTAAATGCAGTATAAGAATATATACCTCTTGCCAGGCGCAGTGGGTCACACCTGTAATCCCAGCACTTGGGGAGGGCAAGGCAGGCAGATCTCTTAAGGTCAGAAGTTTGAGACCAGCCCAGTCAACGTGGTGAGATCCTGTCTCTACTAAAAATACAAAAAGTTAGCCAGGCGTGGTAGCCCACGCTTGTAATTCCAGCTACTCAGGAGGCTGAGGCAGGAGAATTGCTTGAAACTAGGAGGTGGAGGTTGCAGTGAGCTGAGATTGCACCACTGCACTCCAGCCTGGGTGAAAGAGCAAGACTCTGTCTCAAAATATATATATATATTTTAAAGGGAGACATATTCATAGAATTTTAAAAAGTATTCATAAAACATAGCATATATAATGAAACTAGAGGAAAGACTACACTTTAGATCTGTACTGCCCAACAAAGTCACCATTGGCCACATATTGCCCATGGTTATCAAACTGAAGAGCACAGATGTAGGACATTTCTATCATTGCAGAAAGTTCTATCGAACAGCGCTGTTTTAGAAGAAGGTTTTAACTTTGTCAACAGCGTGCCTATGTCTGGGGAGTATGGGAAAGTAGTAGGGATAGATGAATAACTTAACTCCAAGAGAAATGACAATTATTGTTACTATAACTCTTACTACTGCTACTGATAGTAATGACTAATATTTATTGAGCATCTACATCTATTATGTACTACACAGTTTTTTTTTTGAGACAATGTTGCTCTGTCACCCAGGCTGGAGTGCAATGGCACAATCTCAGCTCACTGCAACCCCTGCCTCCCAGGTTCAAATGATTCCCCTGTCTCAGCCTCCCAAGTAGCTGGGATTACAGACACACGCTGCCACGCCCAGCTAATTTTTTGTATTTTAGTAGAAACGGGGTTTCACTGTGTTGCCCAGGCTGGTCTCAAACTCCTGAGCTCAGGCAATCCACCGGCCTCGGCCTCCTAAAGTGCTAGGATGACAGTTGTGAGCCAGCGCGCCTGGCCCAAATACTACGCAGCTTTTTATGTGCTTTGCATGTAATAATTAATTTTTTTTTTTTTTTTTTTTTTTTTTTTGAGACAGAGTCTGGCTCTGTCGCCCAGGCTGTAGTGCAGTGGCGCGATCTCGGCTCACTGCAAGCTCCACCTTCCGGGTTCACGCCATTCTCCTGCCTCAGCCTCCTGAGTAGCTGGGACTACAGGCGCCCGCCACCACGCCCAGCTAATTTTTTTTTGTATTTTTTAGTAGAGATGGGGTTTCACCGTGTTAGCTAGGATGGTCTCGATCTCCTGACCTCGTGATCCGCCCGTCTCGGCCTCCCAAAGTGCTGTGATTACAGGCTTGAGCCACCGCGCCCGGCCACATGTAATAATTAATTTAATCCTTCTAAAACTCCTAGTTTTATTCCTGTTTTACAGATAAGAAACCTGAGGACACAACCCTTTAAATAACTTGCCCAAGGTCATAGAAATAATAAGTGAAGAGCCAGGATTCTAATCCATTTATTCCAGATTTTAATTTTTAATTTTATTTTTTTGAGATGAGGTCTCACTCTGGCGCCCAGGCTGGAATGCAGTGGTGTGATTGATCATGGCTCACTGCACCTCTGACTTCCTGGGTGCAAGGGATCCTTCTACCTCAGCCTCATAAGCGGCTAAGACTACAGTCACAGGCCACCATGTCCAGCTAATTTTTTTTTTTTTTTGTAGAGATGGGGGTCTCTCCATGTTGCCCAGACTGGTCTTAATCTCAAGTAATTCTCCCACCGCTACCACCTCGCAAAGTGCTGGAATTACAGGCATAAGCCACCTCACCCAGCTATTCTTTTAAAAGAATGAGCTTTAAAGTCAGAATATGGCCGGGCGCGGTGGCTCAAGCCTGTAATCCCAGCACTTTGGGAGGCCGAGACGGGCGGATCACGAGGTCAGGAGATCGAGACCATCCTGGCTAACACGGTGAAACCCCGTCTCTACTAAAAAATACAAAAAACTAGCCGGGCGAGGTGGCGGCGCCTGTAGTCCCAGCTACTCGGGAGGCTGAGGCAGGAGAATGGCGTGAACCCGGGAGGCGGAGCTTGCAGTGAGCTGAGATCCGGCCACTGCACTCCAGCCTGGGTGACAGAGCGAGACTCCGTCTCAAAAAAAAAAAAAAAAAAAAAAAAATATCAGCAATCCATTATTAGAATTAAAATTCATTATATGAGGTTTTTAAGAACCCATTCATCACATAAAATGCATCTACCCTGTAACTCACATACATAAATCAAATAGTAAGAAACATTTTGAGATTCAGCAGTGGGATTTCAGAAAGCTTACTAAAATGGGAGAGAAGACAAAAAAGGGACACAACATATAAGCCAACAAATCAAATATAAAACCCACAACTCATCATCACTTCTAGAGAGAACTACAGAAAAGAGGAAATTATCAGGGGCACAATTTATTTGAAAAGTAGAATCAATTAAAGCATAGTACACCAGGTGCAATGGCTCATGTCTGTAATCCCAGCACTTCAAGAGACCAAGGCAGGGGGATCACTTGAGGCTAGGAGTGTAAGACCAGTCTGGGCATTATGTGAGACCCTGTCTCTACAAATAATAAAATAAAATAGCCGCGCATGGTGGTACATGCCTGTAGTCCTTGCTACTTGAGAGGCTGAAGCAGGAGGATCGCTTGAGCCCAGGAATTTGAGGCTGCAGTGAGCTATGATCATGCCACTGTACTCCACCCAGCGACAAAAAGCTAGACCCCGTCTCTTACCCAAAAACAGAAAAGGAAAAACGAAAAATAAAAAGCCACAATTCAAGAGTTCATCTCCTTAAGGAGGAATGAGAAATAGCTTCTGCGTTTTAAAAGGACAAAGGAGGCCAGGAGTGGTTGCTCATGCCTGTAATCCCGGCACTTTGGGACGCTGAGGCAGGTGGATCACCAGAGGTCAGGAGTTGGAGACTAGCCTGGCCAACATGGCAAAACCCCATCTCTACTAAAAATACAAAAAATCAGCCAGGTGTGGTGGTGGTACATGCTTGTAATCCCAGCTACTTGGGAGGCTGAGGGAGGAGAACTGCTTGAACCCAAGAGGCAGAGATCGCAGTGAGCCAAGATTGCGCCACTGCACAGCCTTGGCAACAGAGCAAGACTCCGTCTCAAAATAAATAAATAAATAAGAGCAAAGGAGCCTCCTAGAATTCAAGGTGATATTTATAAGTCAATAAATGACTCCTCACAGCTCTTACCCACCTAGGAGCAGCACATCTCCTCACAGTTATGACGGGAAAACTTGGCCAGATGAGGTGGCTCATGCCTGTAATACCAGTACTTTGGGAGGCCAAGGCGGGCAGATCACGAGGTCAGGAGATCTCATGTTCTAGCCATCCTGGTTAACACAGTGAAACCCCATCTCTACTAAAAATACAAAAAATTAGCAGGGCGTGGTGGCGTGGGCCTGTAGTCCCAGCTACTCGGGAGGCCAAGGCAGGAGAATGGCGTGAACCCGGGAGGCGGAGCTTGCAGTGAGCCGAGATTGCACCACTGCACTCCAGCCTGGGCGACAGAGCGAGACTCTGTCTCAAAAACAAACAAACAAACAAACAGAAAACTGGAAAACTTGAGAAAATGGCCTGATCCTAATTACATAGAAACTAAACAGCCAAACATTGAGTATGAGCCATGAATTGGTCCATGACACTAGTGAGTGTCCTTGAAACCAAGAGGGTCATTCCTGGGAGGCAGAAGTTAGAAATGACTCTTATGTTCCTCTCCCACTTAGGATTAGCCTTTTATAACTACATTTAGGACATAAAAAGTTAATCTATATAGCATTGGAGATATACAAGGATAAGGCATCATATGAAATGAAACTTGTTGTGGTAATAAAACATGAAGTATTGTTAGGAGGAGATTACATGAATACCTGAGAATAAAGAGAAACAATGCTAGATGGTTTGAGAGTTTTACTCCACGGGTGAACCACAAGAGTAAAAAAAAACCTGTTTGTCCAGATGGTAGGCAGACAGGATCATAACACGTAGATTTGAAGGCTGAGAATTCCAAGAAAAGTCACTGCTTATTTTCACTGACACTACCGACTTCTCTATAAAATAAGAGGATTTTATTTTAGATGGTTTTAAGAAAGAATAGAAAAGGCTCATGAGTTTGACCCAATGACAAGTTAAAGGAGACAGGATTTTCAACATGGAGGAGAAAGAACTAAGTACAGATATTAATACATTTTGGTAATAAATACAAATGAGTAGAAATGGATTGTCTCATTCACAAAGAATATATTAAAACAATGAGATCGGCCGGGCGCGGTGGCTCAAGCCTGTAATCCCAGCACTTTGGGAGGCCGAGATGGGCGGATCACGAGGTCAGGAGATCGAGACCATCCTGGCTAACACGGTGAAACCCCATCTCTACTAAGAAATACAAAAAATAGCCGGGCGAGGTGGCAGCGCCTGTAGTCCCAGCTACTCGGGAGGCTGAGGCCGGAGAATGGCATGAACCCGGGAGGCGGAGCTTGCAGTGAGCTGAGATCTGGCCACTGCACTCCAGCCTGGGCGACAGCGTGAGACTCCGTCTCAAAAAAAAAAAAAAAACAATGAGATCAATCACTTGTTTTTAAGACAGAATAGAAGCTAGGAGTATATTTGAAAGGCAGGTGTGTCCTCTTGTTATATTGTCCGATATTCAGTAGTTAAACATCATCCACTTCTTCCCCAGGGCCACAGATTTGGCATTCTCCTAACACATATGCATATTATAATTTTAAAAATTATTATAAAGTGTTTAGGTGCAAAACAATGTTAAAAAGCAGAGTCGAAGAGCAACAAGTACATTAATACATTATTCTATTTTTTTTCTTTTTTCCTCCTCCCTGCCCCCGCTACTAAAACATTATTTTTAAAAATTCCATATCCAGGCTGGGCATGGTGGCTAATGCTTGCAATCTCAGCATTTTGGGAGGCTGAGGTGAGCAGATCACTTGAGCTCAGAAATTTGAGACCAGGCTGGCGAACACGGTGAAACACTGTCTCTACTAAAAATACAAAAATTAGCCGGGCATGGTGGTATACACCTGTAATTCCAGCTACTCAGGAGGCTGAGGCAGGAGAATTGCTTGAATCCAGGAGGCAGAGGTTGCAATGGGCCAAAATTTGCCACTGCACTCCAGGCCGGGTGACAGAGCGAGAGACTGCCTCAAAAAAATAAAAAATAAAAAAATTCCACATCCAGGCTGGGCGTGGTGGCTCAGGCCTGTAATCCCAGCACTTTGGGAGGATGAGGCAGGAAAATAACTTAAGCCCAGAAGTTCGAGACTGGCCTGGGCAACAGGGCAAGACCCTGTCTCAACAAAAAATTTAAAAAAAAATTAGCTGGGCTTGGTGGCATATGTCTATAGTCCCAGATACTTGGGAGGCTGAGGCAAGAGGATCACTTGAGCCCAAGAGGTCGAGGCTGCAGTGAGCCATGTTCGTGCCACTGTACTGCAGCCTGGGTGATGGAGTGACACCCTGTCTGAAAAATAAATAATTGTTAAAAATCCACATCCAGGCTGGGTGTGGTGGCTCACGCCTGTAATCCCAGCATTTTGGGAGGCCGAGGCGGGAGGATCACCTGAGGTTGGGAGTTTAAGACTACTCTGACCAACATGGAGAAACCCTGTCTCTACTAAAAATACAAAATTAGCTGGGCGTGGTGGCACATGCCTGTAATCCCAGCTACTTGGGAGGCTGAGGCAGGAGAATCGCTTGAACCCGGGAGGCGGAGTTTGCGGTGAGCTGGAGATCGCGCCACTGCACTCCAGCCTGGGCAACAGGAGCGAAACTCCATTTCAAAAACAAACAAACAAAAATCCACATCCAGCTATTTCAATGTTAGCATCGACGTTTGAGACCTAAGCCAAAGGATGGACTGGGAAATCTTTTCCCAGAATAGACTCTACTGTCTTTATTTTGTTTTTGTTTTGTTTTTTATTAGAATAGACTCTACTGTCAGCTGCTCTAGTTATACCTGATACCAGGTATCAGTCCCAGACTCCCTTGTTTAGATACTTCCTGGTGATATCACCACAGGCTCAGGGAAGAGAACCTAGGACTAAGCTTTTCCACTAGACACATGACAGTAAGCTTCATTAATGGGACTGAGAGCCCCATATGTAATACCTTCTTAAGGTATCATTTACACTATAAGGGAAACAATAATACTCTGGACAGTTATTGCTAGACAGTTATTTCTCTCTTTTTTCTTTTTTTTTGAGATGGAGTTACGCTCTTGTTGCCCAGGCTGGAGGCTGGAGTGCAATGGTGCAATCTCGGCTCACCACAACCTCTGCCTCCTGGGTTCAAGTGATTCTCCTGCCTCAGCCTCCCGAGCAGCTGGGTCTTGAACACCTGACCTCGTGATCCACCTGCCTTGGTCTCCCAAAGTGCTGGGATTACAGGCGTGAGCTACTGTGCCTGGCCTGTGGCAAGTTTTAAAACTGCAATTTGTCCCCTTTTTGTAAATGGGTTTGGGTTAATCTCTAAGTAGTTTTGAAAATCAGAATACACCAGTTTTAATTTAAATGTAAAATTTCTACTTGAAAACTTCTATCCTGATTTAAAGTAACTGAAAAAGGCAGTATGACTTATGGTGACTCTACATTAAACAGATGCTAAAATCAGCCTGAGTTTGAATAAAGGGTAATTTACTTCAGAAACAGTGGTTTAAACATTAGTCTTTTAAAGTACCTGTCTCAAGAACTGCTCATTTGTTTTGGGAATTGAACAAAGGCTGAGTCATACAAATCTGATTAAGAATTAAGGTGTTACCTTCAGACAATACTGAAAGGTGAAACATTCAACTTTCTAGAATCACTTGGCAAAGACTACAATGTACATAATTATACATTCATAATTACTGGCCAGGATTTCCAATGGTTTCTGTTCTACCCTCAATTATTTTACCTGAGAGATAAAGCAATCAATAGAGAACTTCCACCAGGATCCACCACAACTACCCACTCACCAGCACCTGCAATCACATACTCCCTCTTGTTCATACAGATACTCAATGTTCTTATCTCAGGCCAACCTCTCCATTTGATTCAGTGTTTCTCATGACTTGAAGATACTGCTCCAACCATTCTCGCCCTCTATCCACATCAACTCAGGAAGATCATTTCCATCAGCATACACATATGCTATAAAATCTGTCATCTTAAAAACACCAGCTGGGTGCAACGGTTCATGCCCATAATCCTAGCACTTCGGGAGGCCAAGGTGGGCGGATCACAAGGTCAGGAGTTCAAGACCAGACTGGCCAAGATAGTGAAAGCCCGTCTCTACTAAAAATACAAAAAATTAGGCCAGGTGCAGTGACTCATGCCTGTAATTCCAGCACTTTGGGAGGCCAAGGCGGGAGGATCGCCTGAGGTGGGGAGTTCGAGACCAGTCTGACCAATATGGAGAAACCCTGTCTCTACTAAAAATACAAGTGAGCCAGGCGTGGTGGCACATGCCTGTAATCCCAGCTACTTGGGAGGCTGAGGTAGGAGAATCGCTTGAACCTGGGAGGTGGAAGCTGTGGTGAGCCAGAGAGATCGCGCCACTGCACTCCAGCCTGGACAACAAGAGCAAAACTCTGTCTCAAAAAACAAAATAAAACAAAAATAATATTAGCTAGGCATGGTGGCACATGCCTGTAATCCCAGCTACTCAGGAGGCTGAGGCAGGAGAATTGCTTGAACCTGGGTGGTGGAGGCTGCAGTGAGCCGGGATCGTGCCACTGCACTCCAGCCCCATGACACTGTGGAATCCATCTCAAAAACAAACAAAAAAACACAACGAACCTCTCAATTCTACATCTACCTCCACTTAGCACTTTAGCTCCTTGCTCTCCTTCAGCAAAATTCCTCAAAAGAAAAAAAAAATCAATGTATTATTCATACTCAATGCCTTTAACTTCTGTCTTCCCATGCTCTGTCGCCCGTGCTGGAGTGCAGTGGTGCATCTTGGCTCACTGCAACCTCTGCCTCCTGGGTTCAAGCGATTCTCTTGCCTCAGCCTCCTGAGTAGCTGGGATTATATAGGCAGGTGCCACCATGCCCAGCTAATTTTTGTATTTTTAGTAGAGATGGGGTTTCACCATATTGGTCAGGCTGGTCTCGAACTTCTGACCTCCTGATCTGCCCGCCTCAGCCTCCCAAAGTGCTGGGATCACAGGCATGAGACACCGCGCCTGGACTGTCTTCCATTTTCTAAAATGTATTACAAACAGGTTTCCATCCTTATCACTCACTCCCATAAGCTCTCTTTACTAAATTTAAGGGTAATTCTCAGTCTTTACATGACTTGACCTCTTGACGCAGTTCATTATTTCCTCCTTTCCTGGAAATGCTTTCCTCATATGCTGGCTTCCCAGATGCCACATTCTCTGATGTTCTCCTTCCTTACTGGGTGCTCCTTTTCGAGTCCCCTGATTTCCAAATACTGGCGTCTCCCAAACTCAATCCTTACACCATTCTCTTTTTTGTTTTTGTTGTTATTCTTTTTGAGATAGGACTTGCTCCGTTGCCCAGACTGCAGTGCAGTAGCACAAACATGGGTCACTGCAGCCTCAACCTTCTGGACTCAGGTGATCCCCTCCCCTCATCCCTGCCCGCCCGCATCAGCCTCCCAAGCAGCTGAGACTATAGGTTCACACCACGCCCAGCTAATTTTTAAAAATTTTTTGAGGAGATGGCCAGGCTGGTCTCAAACTCCTAGGTTCAAGCAATTCTCCTGCCTCAGCCTCCCAAAGTGCTGATTTTACAGGCGTGAGCCACCACGCTTGGCCTTTATACCATTCTCCGTCTTCACTCAGTCCTTTGGTAATCTCATGTAGTCTCATAGCTTTAAATCCATCTGGATTAGTCCATTCTCACAGTGCTATGAAGAAATACTCAAGACTGAGTAATTTATACAGGAAAGAGGTTTAATCGACTCACAGTTTGGCATTGCTGGGGAGGCCTCAGGAAACTTACAATCATGGCAGAAGGCAAAGGAGAAACAGGCACCTTCTTCACAGGGCAGCAGGACGGAGTGAGTGCAAGCAGGGGAAATGGCAGACGATTATATAACCATAAATAACTCACTCACTATCACGAGAACAGCATGGGCAAACCACTCCCATGATCCAATTACCTCCACCTGGTCCTGCCCTTGACACATGGCAATTATGAGGATTACAATTTGAGGTGAGATTTGGGTGGGGACACAGGGCCAAACTATATTACTATCTAACATGCTAATGAGCCCTACACGGCTAGCTCTAGCCTGTGTGTCTCCCTTGAACTCCATACACATATATCTCCACCTGAATGTCCTAATAAGCGTCTCAAACTCAATACGTTTCAAGTGGAATTTCTCATCTCTCCTGCCCCTTGCCAACCTTGACCACTCAGTCTTCCCCATCTCAGTTAATGATAATTCCACCCTTTCAAATGCCCAGGCTAAAAATCTGAAGAGTCATCTTGATTGCTCTCTTTCTCATTCCTACTCTACATCCAAACTATCAGCAAATCCCTTTGGCTCTATCAAATCCACCCAGTTCTTACCTTTTGTGAATACTTGACTCCAAGTGTCTATCATTTTCGGCCTAGATTATTGCTACCACCTTTTAACTGGTCTCCTTGCTTCCATACTTGTCCTCTTCCAGAAACCTAAAAAACTAGCCATTCAATTCAGTGACTATGACAATATCCTTACAACAGCCAGAAAGCCTCACATATGTGATACATCCCTTTCATTATCTGTCCAACCTCCTCTCCTTGTGCACTCTCCTTTATTCACTCTGCTCCAGTCACAGTGGATTCCTAAATATCCCTTGACTATATCAAGTACACTCCCAACTCTAGGTCTTTGCACTGATTATTCTGTTTGGAATGTTTGTTTCTCAGATACCCACATGGCTCACTTCTTCTACCCATCAAGTCCTTATTCTAATGTTGCCTTCTCTCTGATTCCCCTAGTTATAATCCTCCTAGCCATACTGTAGTTTCTCGATAGCACTTTCCATCCTCTAACATACTGTTATATATTTGTCATTTTTAGAATCTGTCTTCCTTCTTTTGAATGTAGTCTCATTAGGGCAGAGATGTTTGTCAGTTATTGACTCATGTGTCCCTGGCATATAGAATAACATCAGGCACATAGTAGATAATCCATGAATATTTGTTACATGAACAAGTGAAGGATGAGAGAAGAATTTAACTGAACAGAAGGACTGTAGAGTCATTTATTTTTTATTATTTTTGTAGAGACGGGCTCTTGCTATGTTGCTTAGGCTGCCCTTGAACTCAAGCCATCCTGGCCTCAGGCTGGCCTGGCCTCAAGCCATCCTCCCACTCAGCCTCCTGAGGTGCTAGGATTACAGGTGTGAGCCACTGTGCCTGGCCTGTGCTGTCATTTAAGGGAAGTCAGGCCCTTTGTTTTAAGTGTCAAACTCTCGGCCGGGCACGGTGGCTCATGCCTGTAATCCTAGCACTTTGGGAAGCCGAGGCGGGTGGATCACCTGAGGTCAGGAGTTCGAGATCAGCCTGGCCAACGTGATGAAACCCTGTCTCTATTAAAAATACAAAAACTTAGCTGGGTGTGGTGGTGGGCATCTGTACTTTCAGCTATTTGGGAGGCTAAAGCAGGAGAATTACTTGAACCCAGGAGATGGAGGTTTCAGTGAGCCGAGATCACGCCATTGCACTCCAGCCTGGGAAACAAGAGTGAAACTCTGTCTCAAACAAATAATAATAATAGGACAGACGCAGTAGCTCATGCCTGTAATCCCGGGAGGCTGAGGCAGGCGGATCACGAGGTCAAGAGATCGAGACCATCCTGGCCAACATGGTGAAACCCCATCTCTACCAAAAATATAAAAATTAGCTGGGCATGGTGGCACATGCCTGTAATCCCAGCTACTCGGGAGGCTGAGGCAGGAGAATCGCTTGAACACGGGAGGTGGAGCTTGCAGTGAGCCCAGATCACACCACTGCACGCCAGCCTGGTGACAGAGCGAGACTCTGTCTCAAAATAATAATAATAGGCCGGGCGCGGTGGCTCAAGCCTGTAATCCCAGCACTTTGGGAGGCCGAGACGGGCGGATCACGAGGTCAGGAGATCGAGACCATCCTGGCTAACACGGTGAAACCCCGTCTCTACTAAAAAATAAAAAAAAATTCCCCGTCTCTACTAAAAATACAAAAAACTAGCCGGGCGAGGTGACGGGCGCCTGTAGTCCCAGCTACTCGGGAGGCTGAGGCAGGAGAATGGCGGGAACCCGGGAGGCGGAGCTTGCAGTGAGCTGAGATGCGGCCACTGCACTCCAGCCTGGGTGACAGAGCCAGACTCTGTCTCAAAAAAAATAAATAAATAAAATAAAATAAAATAAAATAAAATAAAATAAAATAAATAAAAAAAAATTAGCCGGGCGAGGTGGCGGGCGCCTGTAGTCCCAGCTACTCGGGAGGCTGACGCAGGAGAATGGCGGGAACCCGGGAGGCGGAGCTTGCAGTGAGCTGAGATGCGGCCACTGCACTCCAGCCCGGGTGACAGAGCGAGACTCCGTCTCAAAAAAAATAAATAAATAATAATAATAATAATAATAATAATAAAAACAAATGTCAAACTCTCATAACAATGAATTACCAGATAACACTACTTAAATGTTTAATAGGAACCAAAAACTAAACCTCTCCCAAATATTTATTTTCCACTTCAGTAAATGGCCCCACCATCTACTTAGCTGTGTAAACCTGAAACATAAGTCACCCCTAGGCCGGGCGCGGTGGCTCAAGCCTGTAATCCCAGCACTTTGGGAGGCCGAGACGGGTGGATCACGAGGTCAGGAGATCGAGACCATCCTGGCTAACACGGTGAAACCCCGTCTCTACTAAAAAATACAAAAAACTAGCCGGGCGAGGTGGCAGGTGCCTGTAGTCCCAGCTACTCGGGAGGCTGAGGCAGGAGAATGGCGTGAACCCGGGAGGTGGAGCTTGCAGTGAGCCGAGATCCGGCCACTGCACTCCAGCCTGGGCGACAGAGCGAGACTCCGTCTCAAAAAAAAAAAAAAAAAAAAAAAAAATAAGTCACCCCTGATTGGCCTTCTCACGCTCCTAAATCTAATTCATTAAGAAGTCTTGGCCGGGCACCGTGGCTCACGTCTGTAATCCCAGCACTGTGGGAGGCCAAGGCGGGCGGATCACTTGAGGTCAAAGGTTCCAGACCAGACTGGACAATATGGTGAAACCCCATCTCTACTAAATATACAAAAATTAGCCGGGTGTGGTGGTACACCACTGTAATCCCAGCTACTTGGGAGGCTGAAACACAAGAATTGCTTGAACCTGGGAGGCAGAGGCTACAGTAAGCTGAGACTGCACCACTGTACTCCAGCCTGGGTGACAGAGTGAGACTCTGTCTCAAAAAAAAAAAAAAAAAAAAGTCTTGTCAGTTTTTTACTGATATATGCTCATCTGAGTCTTGTCAATATTGATGGCCTTCTATCTAGTCTGGTTTACTTTCTTCCTTTCCTTCATTTCCTAAATAGAAGCAAAATGTGCTTTAAAATGTAAATTGAGGCAGGGAAGGGCAGTGGCTCATGCCTGTAATCCAGCACTTTGGGAGGCCAAGGCAGGAGGATCATTTGAGGCCAGGAGTTGAAGACCAGCCCAGGCAACATAGTGACATCCTAGTTCTACAAAAAAAGAAAAGAAAGAAAAGAAAAGAAAATTTCCCGACATGGCAGTGCAAACCAGCTAAGCCGAGGTGGGAGGATCACTTGAACCCAGGAGTCTGAGGCTACAGTCAATGAATTATGATTGTGCCACTGCAGCTTTGGCAACAGAGCAAGATTGTTTCTTTAAAAAAAAAAAAAAAAAGTAATCCAGAGATGACATTCCACCTGTTAAAATCTCAAAGGTTTCTGAGTCCCCACCTTAGTCTGTGAATAAGCTTGCTCCTGTCTTTATCTCAGCTCCGCCTGTGCCACTCTCTCCCTTGCTCCTTAGGCTACATCCACAAAGGTCTGCTTTAAGCTCCTCTAACATGTCTTTTTCTTTGCTGCACCAGGCACATGCCATTCTCACTTCCCTCCACTCTTCATTCTTTAGGTCTCAGCCAAAAAATAAACAAACAAACAAACAACAACAAAAACAAAGTCTCCTGTTTAAAGTAGGGCTCCCTTAACAGCATGGGCAACATAGTGAGACCCCATCTCTACAAAACAGTACAAAAATTAGCCAGGCATTGTGGTGCACACTTGTATTCCCAGCTACTCAGGAGGCTAAGGCAGGAGGTCAAGGCTACAGTGAGCTGTGCTGGTGCCACTGCACTCCAGCCTGGATGACAGAGCGAGACCTTGTCTCAAAAAAAAAAAAAAAAAAAAGGAGCTCTCCCCTTATTCTTCATTCCATGTTTCCTTCATAATTTACAACAATTTGCTTACTTGCTTTTTGTTTCTTTCCCATTACAATATAAGCTCCATGAGAGCAGGGGCCACAAAAGCAGGTGTAAATGGGAGGAAGTGTTACCTCATTGGAAATGTCTGAGAAGTACTAGCTGTGGGTCTCTTTTAGTGTAAGATCTGTCATCCCAACATTCATCACCAACTCTACCTCCGATACCACTCTTCCTCCAGATACAGCATTTCTATCATTTTGAAAGGAACTAAAGACAAGATTTCACTGGGAGATCACATTAATTCCAACTGGTATAGATGGAGTTGTGTCCTCCACCAAATCCATATGTTGAAGCCCTAACGCTAAGGTCATGTTATGGTGGAGATGAAGCCTTTGGAAGACAATTAGGTTTAGATGAGGTCATGAGGGTAGGCCCTCATAAGATGAATCCCCTTATAAGAAGCACAAGAGGCCAGGTGCGGTGGCTCATGCCTATAATCCCAGCACTCTGGGAGGCTGAGGTGGGTGGATCACCTGAGGTCAGGAGTTCAAGATCAGCCTGGCCAACATGATGAAAGCCCGTCTCTACTAAAAATACAAAAATTAGCCTGGCGAGGTGGCACACACCTATAATTCCAGCTACTTGGGAGGCTGAGGCAGGAGAATTGCTCCAACCCAGGAGGCAGAGGTTGCAGTGAGCCAAGATCGCACCATTGCACTCCAGCCTGGGCGACAGAGTGACCAAAAAAAAAAAGAAGCACAAGAGACCCCAGAGCTCACTCTCTGCTACATGAGAACACACTGAGAAGGTGGCAGTCTGCAAACCAGGAGCTGGGAAGAGAGTCCTCACTAGAAGCCAACCATGCCAGACTCTCATCTTGAATTTCCAGCTTCCAGAACCGTGAGAAATACATTTCTGTTATTTAAGCTACCCAGTCTATGGTATTTTGTATGGCACCCTGAGCTGACTAAGACCCAACCAACAGGAGAATGCTCTAGTCTCATAACCACATGACCAAAATACACATGTAAAAAGACATTTGATGCAGCAGTATTCTCTATCAAGACTCTCCACTCCCAACCACAAGTGTTCCACTCCTTGCTTGATGCTTTTACTTCTCCAACAGCTACACTTTTGAAGTCTGAACACTGTTAAAGCAACTATTACCTTCCTGTACATACTCTGTTAGAAGACAACCTCACAATTGACACTGCCCTACCCTCAGTCACCTTGATGCACTAAAATGAGTGAGTCAGGTACACTATGACTTATAAATAACTATGTTTTATTCAGAAGGACTCACTGACGTTTCAGTTAGGAAGTGATTTTGATTAGGACTCATGATAGCATACAGAAACTTGTCTCAGGGCATCTTACGTGGGGTTTCTGCCTAAATGAGAATCTCATACGACTGTTTTTTATTTTGAGACAGAGTCTCACTCTGCCACCCAGGCTCAGGTGCAGTGGTGTGATCTTGGCTCACTGCAACCTCCGCCTCCCGGGCTTGAGTGATTCTCATGCTTCAGCCTCCTGACTAGCTGAGGTTACAGGCGCATGCTACCATGCCCAGCTAATTTTTTGTCTTTTTAGTAGAGATGGGGTTTCACTATGTTGGCCAGGCTGGTCTGGAACTCTTGGCCTCAAGTGATCCTCTCACTTCAGCCTCTCAAAGTGCTAGGATTATAAGCGAGAGCCACCAAGCCCAGCCTATTTTTTTGAGACAGGGGCTTCCTCTTTCACTCAGGCTAGAGTGCAGTGGAGCAATCATCACTCACTGTAGCCTTGAACTCCTGGGCTCAAGCAATCCTCCCACCTCAATCTCTCAAGTAGCTAGGACTACAGGCACATGCCATCATGCCTGGCTAATTTTTAATTGTTTTGTAGAGACAGGTTCTCACTATGTTACCCAGGCTGGTCTCAAATTCCTGGCCTCAAGAGATCCTCCTGTCTCAGCCTCCTACAGTGTTGGGATTACAGGAGTGAACCACCATGCCCAGCCAGGACTCTATTAAACAATTGTTTTTTATAAGTAGACATTTCAAAAAGCTCAGGTTTTCCTCCTTCTAAAACTAGCCTCTAACTGCAGATTAGGGTGAGGGAGTAACTAGATTCTTTGAGACATTTTTGTTAGAAAATTACTTTAAACATTCAGGAGTTTGTACGTTTTATCAAAGGGAATATTCCAAAAGCTCTATTTTTAAAAATTCATATTCCATAGAGAATGTAAATGATTGAAGCCGTTATTTCTCCAACATTTCTACTTTGGGAATTTCAAAGCATAATCTTTTCTTTTCCCTCCCTCCCTCCCTGCCTGCCTCCTTCCCTTCCTTCCTCCCTTCCTTCCTCTCTTCTTCCCTTCATCTCTCTCTCTCTCTCTCTTTCTTTCTTTTTTAAGACATGGTCTCACTCTCTCGCCTAGGTGCCCAGGCTTGTATCTGTGGGCTCACGCAATCCTCCCACTACCTCACCCTCCCAAGTATCTGGGACTATGGACGCATGCCACCATGCCTGGCTAATTTTTTTTTTTTATTTTTCGTAAAGATGGGGAGTCTCACCATGTTGCCCAGGCGAGTCTTGAACTCCTGGCCTCAAGGCATCCTCCTGCCTTGGCCTCCCAAAGTGCTGGGGTTATAGGCGTGATCCACTTCACCTGGCCACAAAGCAGTCTTTAAACTTGATGGTTTTTTAAAAAAAGTCTTACTCCATATTACAGTAATTGGCAGAGGCTATGAAGGTCCCCAAACCAGAGCTCCATTTTCACAAGAAAGAGCACCATCCATGCTAAATTATCAAAGGCATAAAGCTTGGTTACAAAATAAAGACAATAATAGTATTTTGTGACTGAAACTATCAAAGTTCCTCTGAAATAAGACCTGTACAAAATCCCAAGCACGGTGGCAATAGGATGCTTAGGCTGAGAAGATCTTCTACATTTTAGAATTCGTAACTCAGCTGAGACTGCAGTAAGCTGTGATCGTGCCACTGCACTCCAGCCTGGGTGACAAAGCAAGATCCTGTCTCAAAAAACAACACAAAACAAAATAGAAGCTGTAACTTCAAATATTAATCAATGTGCACTAAGTGCAGTATGATACAAAGGGCTAGAAAAGGTTATTCTCCAAAGTACAAAATTCTCAGGGCCCTGAAATAGTTCTAGCTGTCAAACTTTTTATACGTTACCATTTATTATTCCAATAGTTTTTGTGGTTTTTTTTTTTTTTTTTTTTTAAGATGGAGACTTGCTCTATTGCCCAGGGTAGAATGCAAACTCTACCTCCTGGGTTCATGAGATTCTCCTGCCTCAGCCTCTCAAGTAGGTGGGACTACAGGCACCCATCACCAGGCCCAGCTAATTTCTGTATTTTTAGGAGACAGGTTTCATCATGTTGGCCAGGCTGGTCTCAAACTCCTGGCCTCAGGTGATCCGCCCCCCACTTGGCCTCCTAAAGTGCTGGGATTACAGGCGTGAGCCACTGGGCCTGGCCTGTAGGTTTGTTTTTGTTTTTGTTTTTTTATGAATGGCATAAACGGCCTTTATTGGTTGTGACAGGAAGTGGAAGAGAAGGGGATATAAGAGCTCCTGCTCCTGGAGTGGTCATCTGCAGATTGGACCACCACCCTTCTACCCTTCAAATGCCAATAATTTTGATAAAGAGGCCGGGCGTGGTGGTTCACACCTGTAATCCCAGAACTTTGGGAGGCTGAGGCAGGCGGATCACGAGGTCAGGCGATCGAGACCATCCTGGCTAACCCCTGGTTCCACCATCCTGGTGAAACCCCTTCTCTACTAGAAATACAAAAAAATTAGCCGGGCCTGGTGGCAGAAGCCTGTAGTCCCAGCTACTCGGGAGGCTGAGGCAGGAGAATGGCCTGAACCCAGGAGGCGGAGCTTGCAGTGAGCCAAGACTGTGCCACTGCACTCCAGCCTGGGTGAAAGAGCCAGACTCGGCCGGGCGCGGTGGCTCAAGCCTGTAATCCCAGCACTTTGGGAGGCCGAGGCGGGTGGATCACGAGGTCAGGAGATCGAGACCATCCTGGCTAACACGGTGAAACCCCGTCTCTACTAAAAATACAAAAAATAGCCGGGCGAGGTGGCGGGCGCCTGTAGTCCCAGCTACTCGGAGGCTGAGGCAGGAGAATGGCGTGAACCTGGGAGGCGGAGCTTGCAGTGAGCCAAGATCGCGCCACTGCACTCCAGCCTGGGTGACACAGCGCGAGACTCCGTCTCAAAAAAAAAAAAAAAAAAAAGAAAGAAAGAGCCAGACTCCGTCTCAAAAAAAAAAAAAAAATTTTTTTTTTGATAAAGAACTTCATCTACACAAAGCCCAGCTCCACCCATGGTATCCACTCAGTAGGCTCCTCCTATATTTGCCTAATGCAGGGGGAAGGAACAGGAACTTAAGTTTTAGGGAAGCAAAATACAGCTTCTTCTCATAAATAGGTTTAAGCCCCTGGCCTAGACATTCACAGTAGCGGTTATAGAAAGGGAAACATAAACTAGCCTTCTTAGCCCATTTAAAACAAGTCATTTAGTCCTACTCCACATTTCTCCCAGAGAGGTGCAGTAACTTATTCATAGTTACATGGAGAATTGGTGACTATGCCAGGAAATGAAACTCATGTCCCCTCACTCTTAGTCCAGTGCCCTTTCTAATATACCACGATGCCTCCTATCTGGTAATCAAAGTAGTAAGGCAAGGCCTAAATAAATAAGGAACTTGCCCACTGGAAACCCAAATGTCCTTAGTACTAAGACTGAGTCCTAATACTAAAAAGCCAAATGAATGTTTTGAGAAAAGCTTGCCAACAAACCTAGCAGAATACTTTATACTCAGTGGACTCTATTTCTCCATCACACCAACCTCTCCAATCTATGCCTCCTCAAATTGCCCTGCCTCATGAGTGCAAAAACCATTGTTTTTATTTTTTCCCCCAGGAGAGATTAGGTCAAAAACAAGAAAATAATCTAGTTTCTTTCTGCCAGATTTCTGGCATAGTGGGACTGAGCAGGAAATGTACCTACTGTGGAATCTTCCCACACCCCTGGGTTGTTAAGAGTAACTAGCAGAGGCATGTCCCATACACTCCCCAAATATCTGAGCTGGCAACAACAAAAGATATTCAGAGACCTTAGCCCTGGGACAATAGCTTCTGTCAGTCAACTACAGTTCTCACGACTCTGTGTTTCTGTTCTCACTTCAACCTCATACCAAATGATGTATCACACCTGTATGAGTACACCTGAGAAAACCATGCAAATGAATTCACACAGCAGTACAGCAATTACGGCAGGGCACCATTACTAATGATAAAGTATAATTTAACAAAAACCAAAGACTTACACAAGCATATTACTATTATCATTTACACGGCACATTAAACGTAAGGACCTGAGTCCCAGTAACCTATCCTTGAGACCAGCACCAAAAAGGATCAGGTAGAGTTTCCAAGCCAAGGGAGTCACCTGGTAAGGAGGCAAAGATCAGCATTTCATCTCTTACCTGAAGCCAAAGGTCGGATCCACTCTTTGCTGTTTAGGTCAAGTCTCCAGAGGTCATTGAAAGCAGCATTGCAGCTGCTCTGGGTACAGCCTCCAAACACATACATAGACTGATTAGCATCATAATAGCACGCGCCTAGAAAGAAAATACACAAATAACTGCTGTGAAAATTCTGAGGCCCTTCCAACATTTTAACCATAACATATACCTTTCAAAACTCATTTATTTCACACATTCAGCAATTTTGTTACCAAGTACCAAATTTCTAATACCAGACTCTTGGCTTCAGGTGGATCAATATACTACCCTTTAAAACAAGGTCCAGAGGAAAGCTATGAAAATTTTATTTCTGAGCACACTAAGCAAGTTGACAATGATGTAACAGTGTAAGTCCAGCAAGAACACATAATAATTCAGATTAAAGGTGCTCAAATGAGGGAAATTTCAGCACAGCTACATAATCTAAATCTGCATCATTATCCTCTAGAGCTAAGCAAAGATAGTGCCAACACATGTACTCTGTCCTCCCATTCCTTTCCTACGGTCCTCCTATTGTTTTTGTTTTCAAATAAAACCTGAAGCACAAATCAATAAATGAATCTCTTTCTTTTTTGAGACGGAGTCTGCCTATGTCAGCCAGGCTGGAGTGCAGTGGCACAATCTTGGCCCACGGCAACGTCTGCCTCCCAGGTGCAAGCCACCACACCCAGCTAAGTTTTTGGATTTTTAGTAAAGATGGGGTTTCACCATGTTGGCCAGGCTAATCTCGAACTCTTGACCTCAGGTGATCCACCCGCCTCGGCCTCCCAAAGTGCTGGGATTACAGGCATGAGCCACCATGCCCGGCCAATAAATGAATCTTTTTATGACACACAATGAAACTATTTTAATCAATACTATGAAGTAACCACACAGAAAGTCCAATGTGATTGAAGAAATACAGTTTTTATTAATTCCAAAGGCCAGTGGGGGAAACTCAGTGGTAGCATGGCCTTGGACTAGTCCCAAAGCAACAGACTGAAAAAGCATGGAAATCATTAAGTCCCAATACGTATCCAAGAGCTACCAAGGCATGCTGGTCGGTGCTGACTAGAAAACCAGTACAGTAACATTTAAAAAGCACCAAGATCTCTAAGAAAAGCCTTTTTTGATTAGATGATTGCATACATATCACCAGGCATTCCTAAGAAAAAGAGGCAATGACTATGAGAAGGGCTGTTACCCTAAAACTACAAAGACCAAAGCCAGAGTCTAGACAAGATGCACGAGTGCTAGGTTCTGCCACCTTGCAGTCTCTATCCTTTGGAAATGACAATCACATTCCTTACAGTCTTGCATTTGCCGTCTTGGACTTCAGGAAGAGGCCCAAGCAAAGCTTTCCTTGCCATCCGTTTCATGCATGCAGGAGGTAAAAATAAAATTAAATTAAATTAAATTAAATTTTAAAAAAAAGACCTCTCAATGTTCATGTGAAACTAATGGTTCAGTGTCATATAAAAGGAAGGGGAAAGGAAAAAGAAATTCACAGATTTAGGCCAGGCGCAGTCGCTCACGCCTGTAATCCCAGCACTTTGGGAGGCTGAGGCAGGCAGGGCACGAGGTCAGGAGTTTGAGACCAGCCTGGCCAACATGGCGAAACCCCAACTCTACTAAAAATACAAAAATTAGCCAGGCATGGTGGCGCATGCTTGTAATCCCAGCTACTCAGGAGGCTGAGGCCAGAGAATCGCTTGAACCCGGGAGGCGGAGTTTGCAGTGAGCTGAGATCACGCCACTGCACTCTAGCCTGGGCTACAGAGCAAGACTCCATCTCAAAAAAAAAAAAAAACAAACAAACAAGAAATTCACAGATTCATTACACTGTGCATGGCTTTAATGATCATCTAGCATATCTGTAGGTCAAATTCAGTTTAGCACACCAATATTTTTAAGGTCTCAAGGTCTCTTCTGAACTCTGGCACTAGTTACCCAAGTTCAGAAAAAGGGAAATGCTACTACTGCTGACTCATCCAATGCCACTGCTATAGTCACCTCTGTGATATACACTAGCTCTGGGAATAACCTTCCCCCCTGACCCCCCCCTTTTTTTTTTTTTTGAGACAGAGTCTTGCTATGTGACCCAGGCTGGAATCCAGTGCCACAATTTTGGCTCACTGCAACCTCCACCTGCCAGCTGCAAGCGATTCTCCTGCCTCAGTCTCCTGAGTAAAAGTAACTGGGATTACAAGCACATGCCACCACACCCAGTTAATTTCTGTATTTTTAGTAGAGACAGGGTTTCGCCATGTTGGCCAAGCTGGTCTCGAACTCCTGACCTCAGGTGATCCACCCGCCTCAGTCTCCCAAAATGCTGGGATTACAGGTGAGAACCAATGAGCCTGGCTCTTCACCATTTTTTTTTTCCTTAATTCAGTCCTCCTGTTAGACCTCTGGGACTCTCTACAGTAAGAAGGCCAAGTCAGAAAACTGAGCAAGTTAAGAGGTAATGAAAGCAGTATGTTTAGTGCCTTAAACCTCATAATCTCAGTCAGTGGAAGGGTTAAATCCAAATTATCTGACCTCTGACACTGTGGAATAATGGAGCTGCAGGCTTTTAAAATTACCAAATAAATTAGAGAAAACAGATGTGATGAAATAAAATACCATCTAGCCATCAACAGGCTCACACCTGCAAAATATTTACTGTATCCCCAGAACTCTATTAAGAAGTCAAGTGCAATGAATCCATGGCTCACATTTCAGATCTGTTAAGAACTACAAATAACAGGCTGGGCACAGTGGCTCATGCCTGTAATCCCAGCACTTTGGGAGGCTGAGGCGAGTGGATCACCTGAGGTCAGGAGTCTGAGTCCAGTCTGGCCAACATGGTGAAACCCCTCTCTACTAAAAATACAAAAATTGGTCTGGCATGGTGGCATGCCCCTATAATTCCCAGCTACCCAGGAGGCTGAGGCAGGAGAATCACTTGAACCTGGGAGGTGGAGGTCACAGTGAGCCGAGATGGCGCCACTGCACTCCAGCCTGGGCGATAGAGCAAGACTCTGTCTCAAAAAACAAAAACAAAAAACAAAAGAACTACAAATAACAAAGGATCAAGTTAGAAGGCATTAGACAAACAAGAGGACAATTACTGGAGCCACATTTTAATCTCCACTAAAGGAGCTCAAATCCAGACATCCTGGTCCTTTTAGACCTATCTTGACCTAGTAATCCTAAAAAATGGGGCAATTTTGAAATGAGCCAACTGCTACCAGGTTGGGTCAGTAAAAGAACATTCTTCTCTTGATATTCCAGACCTCCAGAAAAAGAAATTAGCTTCGGCCGGGCGCGGTGGCTCAAGCCTGTAATCCCAGCACTTTGGGAGGCCGAGACGGGCGGATCACGAGGTCAGGAGATCGAGACCATCCTGGCTGACACGGTGAAACCCCGTCTCTACTAAAAAAATACAAAAAACTAGCCGGGCGAGGTGGCGGGCGCCTGTAGTCCCAGCTACTCGGGAGGCTGAGGCAGGAGAATGGCGTGAACCTGGGAGGCGGAGCTTGCAGTGAGCTGAGATCCGGCCACTGCACTCCAGCCTGGGTGACAGAGCAAGACTCCGTCTCAAAAAAAAAAAATAAAATAAAAAAAAAAGAAATTAGCTTCTATGACTTCTTTATGTATTTATTTTTTAAGATGGAGTCTCACTTTGTCACCCAGGCTGGAGTACAGTGGCATGATCTCAGCTCACTGCAAGCTCCACCTCCTAGGTTCAAGTGATTTTCCTGCCTCAGCCTCCCAAGTAGCTGGGATTACAGGCGCCCGCCACCACGCCCAGCTAGTTTTTGTATTTTTAGTAGATACGGGCTTCCACTATGTTGGCCAGGCTGGTCTTGAACTCCTGACCTCAGATGTTCCGTCCAACATCTGGGAGGCCAGATGTTTGGCCTCCCAAAGTGCTGAGATTATAGGCATGAGCCACTGTGCCCGGCCAATGTCCTATGACTTCTGAAACCTTAACTAGTGTTCATTATAACATTGCTTAATAAAACAAATCCATGATTTCATAACTAAAAGAGTCAAGGGTTTGTTACATCTTCCAGTTCCTCATAGATAACTTCTTGGCAGCTGCTTCCTTAGTGTAGCAAAAGAACACAGTGGCTTTATTTTTCAAAGAGGTGGCAAACATTTTTCCTTTTTTTTTTTTTCCCCCTCGAGACAGAGTCTTGCTCTGTCGCCCCAGCTAGAGTGAAATGACACAATCTCGGCTCACTGCAACCTCCGCCTCCTAGGTTCAAGTGATTCTCCTGCCTCAGCCTCCCGAGTAGCTGGGATTACAGGCGTGTACCACCACGCCTGGCTAATTTTTTGTATTTTTAGTAGAGACGGGGTTTCCCCATGTTGGCCAGGCTGGTCTTGAACTCTTGACCTCATGATCTGCCCGCCTCGGCCTCCCAAAGTGCCGGGATTACAGGCAGAAGCCACCATGCCCAGCCCACATTTTTCTTCTATATTTGGACTGAAAACCCAGCCAACATGCTGGGCCCTGAGGTCCTTACCACAGGTATTTTACTCCCATACTAAAATAGGGCAATTGGCATTTTCCTGCTTCTCTTGAGCAAACAAAGGTTTCTGGAAGAAGAGGGCACAGCCCAAAGTCTGCAAAGCTAATGGCACTAAAATGGCAAGTTTCACACACTACTGTATTTTCAGTGACCAGCAGTCAATCATCAACAAAGTTGGGAGAGGAAGGGAGTCAATTTAGGCAGCTATATTTAGAACTCAGATATAATGGAATGAGAAAATAACTATCAATAACATGCTTAATTATTATTATTTTTTTTGAGATGGAGTCTCACTCTGTCGCCCAGACTGGAGTGCAGTGGCAGGATCTCGGCTCACTGCAACCTCCGCCTCCTGGATTCAAGCGATTTTCCTGCCTCAGCCTCCCAAGTACCTGGGACTACAGGCGCACACTACCACACCCAGCTAATATTTGTATTTTTGGTAGAGACAAGTTTCACCATGATGGCCAGGATGGTCTCAATCTCTTGACCTCGTGATCCACCCGCCTCAGCCTCCCAAAGTGCTGGGATTACAGGTGTAAGCCACCACGCCCGCCCCACCACTCTCAACTATTTTAAGCACCCTAGCCTACTGAACTTTACTTATTGCCTGTGTTTTATTTAAGACACCTATATATTGATCTGGGGGGGTGGGCAGGGAGGAAGACCCAACAAGTTCAAATGAACCTTTTAGGAAAAAGAATCTGAGCAACTCCCAGTACTCCAATAGTAATTTCCCTTTTCACAAGTTCTCCACCCAAACAGAACATTTTCCTTTCAGAACATCTAGACCATTAGAATGTGCTATACAGTTACAGCTCACAGTACAGTATGAATACTAGGCTAAGACATAATACTGAGAATGTCTATTCCAACTGGTAAATCTCTTCAAGTTTTCTGAAATGGGCTTAGTTTACAAGATACATACTAATCATCCCTATTAAAATACAAGTCAAATGGTCACAACTTAATTACACACAGAGCAAGCAAACAGTTCTTCACAGTTCTGAATACTTCTCCGCTATTCTATAATCATCTCTAGTGCAAGATCTTCCAGTAGTTCCATCTTTTCCATGGTGTATGGAGCATTCGATAAATGCTCACTAAATGAATGATAAGCTTTAGTATTTTCAGACGTCAAATTCTCTTTTGTTTCTTCACCTGTTTCCAGGGAAAGATCCTGAGGCATTTATCCCATGCTTAAAGAGACTATACTGCCATGTGTCTCACACCTACAAGCCAGAACATATTTGATAAGGTCTCTAATTACATAACTATGGAAGAAGCAAGGATGGTTATCTAGTCTGGGCCTGCTGGCTCCTGCAGGAGCATGATGAGCATTGTGTATGGAACTACCTGACTGTATGTGACGCCTACGACACTGAAACATTTTTCAAAGCATGATGTTGGGGACTCAGGAGACCCCTACTGCAATCTGAAAAGGACATTCTACATTAATTAAAGCTTGCATGATTAGCTATGCACACATTCACCAAAAGGCTAGAATTGGTCTTTAATTTCTTTTTTTTTTTTTTTTTGAGACAGAGTCTTGTTCTGTCGCCCAGGCTGGAGTACAGTGGCGTAATCTCGGCTCACTGCAACCTCCGCCTCCCAGGTTCAAGTGATTCTCTGCCTCAGCCTCCCAAGTAGCTGGGATTACAGGCATGCACCACGACGCCCAGCTAATTTTTTTATGTTTAGTGGAGATAGGGTTTCACCATGTTGGCTAGGCTGGTCTCCAACTCCTGGCCTGAAGTGATCCGCCTGCCTCGGCCTCCCAAAGTGTTGGGATTACAGGGGTGAGCCACTGCACGTGGCCCTAGAATAGGCCTTTTTACTTCACCTGCCTTTTTTGTCCCAGACTTTTCCATAGGGAAGACGCTGTACTGTGCATACCTTTGTTGCACTTAAGTCCACAAAAATTATTAGGTATCAAAATGTATTGATATCAAATTTATTAGATATCAACTATGAACAAGGTGTGAAATGGTACAAGAGGGCTTGGCACGAAGGCTCACACCTGCAATCCCAGCACTTTAGGAGGCTGAGACAGGCAGATTGCTTGAGCCCAGGAGTTTGAGACCAAACTGGGCAACAGGGCGAAACCCCATCTCTACTACAAATACAAAAATTAGCTGGGCGTGGTGGCAGGCACCAGTAATCCCAGCTACTCGGGAGGCTGAGGCAAGAGAATTGCTTAAATCTGGGAGGCAGAGGTTGTAGTGAGCCGAGACCATGCCACTTCACTCCAGCCTGGGTGCCTGAGTGACAGAGTGAGACCCCATCTCAAAAATAAGAAAAAAGAAACAGTACAAAAATGTCTAAGACATGGAGCCTGTCTACCTTCTTCTTCTTTTTTTTTTTTTGGGGACAGAGTGTTGCTCTGTCTCCCAGGCTGGAGTATAGTGGCCTGATCTCAGCTCACTACAACTTCCGCCTCCCGGGTTCAAGTGATTCTCCTGCCTCAGCCTCCCGAGTAGCTGGGACGACAGGCGTCTGCCACCACTCCCAGATAATTTTTGTATTTTTAGTAGAGATGGGGTTTCACCATATTGGCCAGGCTGGTCTCGAACTCCTGACCTTGTGATCTGCCTGCCTCGGCCTCCCAAAGTGCTGGAATTACAGGCGTGAGCCACCGCACCCGGCTATAGCCTATCTATCTTCAAGTAGACAACAATCTTGTTGGGGAGACATCATCATCATCCTACCTTTTTACAACTTAAAATATATACATATATTTTAATTTTAAATAGAGATGTTGCCCAAATTGGTCTCAAACAGCTGGGCTCAAGTAATTCTCCTGCCTTGACCTTAAAACATATTTTGACAAGTGTTTTCTTAAATGCATTTCTCAGCAATCTATGGCACAAACAGAATTTGTCATATCCATTTTTCAGGCAAAGAAACTGTGGGTCAGACAAGCCAAGAAACTTGCTTCCCACATCCAAAGGTCTTTCCTTTTTAGCATGCAGCCTCTCTCACACAGATAATAACAGCAAAAGACAGATGGTAATAAATAATGGAGGAAGGTATGAACAGTATATTAGGGAAGCAGAGAGGAAGAAAAGAGCTTAATATCTATGGTGAGGAATCTGAGAGAAGTTGGTTAAAAAATGTGGCTTTTGATTTTATCTTTGAGATGACTTTTAGAGAACAGGACACTTTCAGTCAATTAAGAAGGGCAGGCCGGATGTGGTAGCTCACGCCTGTAATCTAGGCACTTAGCGAGACTGAGGTAGTGTATTAGTCCATTTTCACACTGCTATAAAGAACTATCCAAGACTGGGTAATTTAAAAAGGAAAGAGGTTTAACTGACTCACAGTTCCACACGGCTGGGGAGGCCTCACGAAACTTACATTTATGGGAAGAAGGCAAAGGAGAATCAAGCACCTTCTTACAAGGCAGCAGGAGAAAGAGCACAGGGGAAACTGCCACTTTTTTTTTTTCTAAACAGAGTCTCGCTCTGTTGCCCAGGCTGTAGTGCAGTGGTGCAATCTCAGCTCACTGCAACCTCCGCCACTGGGGTTCAGGCAACTCTCCTGCCTCAGCCTCCCAAGTAGCTGGGACTACAGGCACCTGCCACCACACCCAGCTAATTTTTGTATTTTTAGTAGAGGCAGGGTTTCATCATGTTGGCCAAGCTGGTTTCAAACTCCTGACCTCAAGTGATCCGCCCTCCTCAGCCTCCCAAAGTGCTGGGATTACAGGCGTGAGCCACAGCACCCAGCTGAAACTGCCACTTTTAAACCATCGGATCTCATGAGAATTCCTTCACCATCACAAGAACAGCATGGAGGAAACCACCCCCATGATCCAGTTGCCTCCCACCAGGTCACCCCCTTGATACATGGGGATGGATTACCATTGGAGGAGATGATATTTGGATGGGAACACAGAGCCAAACCATATCAGTCAGGCAGATTGCTTGAGCTCAGGGGTTCAAGACCCGCCTGGACAACATGGCAAAACACCATTAAAATTTTCAAAAACTAATAGAAAAAAGAAAAAAAGGGAAGGGCTAATAGGGAAGGTTAAGACGTAACAAGGAGGTTCATGTGGCTGAAGTCTGGCTACCTAAGGATGCAGCAGTGAGTCAGGCTGAAAAGGTAAGCCAGATCCTTGAAAGGCAGGCAGAATGAAAACTACATGCAGCACACTAATGCTGAAGCTTGCTGGTGGAAGAATGGAAGGCTAGCTGCACGCTTCAGACTTGCAGTATTTCCCAACAGGAGCTCTTGTCATTTGGGGCAGGATAATTTTTTATTTATAGGACTGTCCTATGTACTACAGGATGCTATGCATCCCTGCCCCTTGCCTACTTCATGCTTATACTGCTTTTCAGTCAGTCAAGACAGTAAGCAACGACTTCACAGATTTCTTACAGATTTCCAAATGTCATAGAAGGAGATACTGTCCCTAGTTTTAGAGGTAGTTATTAATGGTCTTTATTCCAGGTTCACATGAAGAGAGAAGAAAAGCAAGAAGATCTTCTTTTTTTGAGACAGAGTTTCGCTTTTGCTGCCTAGGCTGGAGTACCATGGCACGATCTTGGTTCACTGCAACCTCCGCCTCCTGGGTTCAAGGGATTCTCCTGCCTCAGCCTCCTGAGTAGCTGGGATTACAGGTGCCTGCCACCACGTCTGGCAAATTTTTTATCTTTTTAGGAGAGACGGGGTTGCACCATGTTGGCCATGCTGTTCTCGAACTCCTGACCTCAGGTGATCTGCCTGCCTTGGCCTCCCAAAGTGCTGAAATTAGAGGTGTGAGCCACAACGCCTGGCCAAATTTGTTTTTTTTTTTTGTCCCTGAGACAGAGTTTCGCTAGTGTTGCCCAGGCTGGAGTGCAATGGTGCAATCTCGGCTCACTGCAACCTCCGCCTCCCAAGTTCAAGCAATTCTCCTGTCTCAGCCTCCCAAGTAGCTGGGATCACAGGCACGTGGCACTACGGCCGGCTAATTTTTTTTTTTATTTTTAGCGGACAGGGTTTCGCCATGTTGGCCAGGCTGGTCTCAAACTCCTGACCTCAGGTGATCTGCCCACCTCACCCTCCCAAAGGGCTGGGATTACAGGCGTGAGCCACCAAACCCAGCCCAAATTTGTATTTTACAATCGATACTTGTCACATTCAAAATTTTTGTAGGAGTCCATTTAAATTTTGTATTTGCTGAACATATACTATGTTAAAATAGTCATTATATGATCTAGCACTAAAATCTGACTACTCTCTAAGCAAGATCTTAGAAATACCCTCATGTACAGCTTTCCTTTGTTTTCCTCTTAGATAATGTGAGATGTTTAAAATTCTAACCATAACACCTTGACCACTTTGGAGTAGAGAAAAATCCAATGAAAAAGCAGAGGGCTGGGTGCAGTGGCTCATGCCTGTAATCCCAGCACTTTGGGAGGCCAAGGTGGGTGGATCACGTGAGGTCAGGAGTTCGAGACCAGCCTGGCAAACATGGCGAAACCCCATCTCTACTAAAAATACAAAAATCAGCTGGGTGTGGTGGCACACACCTGTAGTCTCAACTACTCGGGAGGCTGAGGCAGGAGAATCGCTTGAACTCGAGAGGTGGAGGTTGTGGTGAGACAAGATTGTACCACTGCACTCTACCCTGGGCAACAGACTCCATCTCAAAAAAAAAAAAAAAAAAAAGCAGAATATAAAATTATTAACAAACTGCCTACAATATATTTAGGCTCACATTTTTCCCTAATTCGGGTTATAAAATTAATATAAACTCTCATTTTACATTCTCTTCATTAAAAAGTCAGATAATGGCCAGGCACAGTGGCTCACACTTGTAATCCCAACATTTTGGGAGGCCAAGGTGGGAGGATCCCTTGAGCCCAGGAGTTCAAGACAAGCCTGGGTAATACGGTGAGACACCATCTCTACAAATAATTTTTTAAAAATTAGCTAGGCGTGGTGGCATGCACCTGTGGGCCCAGCTACTCAAAAGGCTGAGGCAGAAGGACTACCTGAGCCCAGGAGGTCGAGGCTGCAGTGACACATGATCACGCCACCATATCACAGTCTGGGTGACAGAGTGAGACTCCATTTCAAAATAAATAAATAATTAAAAGTCAGATAAAATGCATGCTGTGGCCAAGTGCAGTGGCTCACGTATGTAATCCCAGCCCTGTGGGAGGCCAAGGCAGGCATATTGCTTGAGCTCAGTTCAAGACTAGCCTGGGCAACATGGTGAAACCCCATCTCTACAAAAAATACAAAAGTTAACCAGGCGTGCCCCAGCACTATCAACTATCAGTAGTCCTGATACTCAGGAGGCTGAGGTGGGAGGATCACCTGAGCCTGGGGAGGTGGAGGCTGCAGTGAGCTGTGATTATGCCACTGCACTCCAGCTTCGGCGATAGAGTGAGACCTTGTCTCAAAAACAAAGCAAACAAAAAAACATGCCTCCAAAGAAGTTTCTGGAAATATGACCACAGGCAGGGTGGAATCTGCTTTCACAGTAAATACTTACTGTGCGAGAAGCGCTGAGTGATTGGGGTTCCAGGATAAGGATAGGTACGGCTCTCCCACTGAATGTTTCCTTCCTGGACAGCCTTCATGAAACCATGATAACACTGATGGGCTACACCTAAGACAGAAAGAGCAAATCCTTCAGTCCAGACACTTAACTTATCCATCAAATTATTAAAACTGTGTCTATTACCTGTTTTTATCATTTTTATAAAACAAGTTTCTTTTTTTTTTTTGAGACGGAGTCTCACTCTGTCGCCCAGGCTGGAGTGCAGCGGCGCGATCTTGGCTCACTGCAACCTCTGCCTCCCGGGTTCAAGCGATTCTCCTGCTTCAGCCTCCCAAGTGGCTGGGATTACACGCACCCGCCACCACACCCGGATAATTTTCTTTTAGTAGAGACGGGGCTTCACCATCTTGGTCAGGCTGGTCTTGAACTCCTGACCTTGTGATCTACCCACCTCAGCCTTCCAAAGTGCTGGGATTACAGGCATGAGCCACCACGCCTGGCCTATAGGACAAATTTCTTTGAGGAATTCCAAATTTATCTGATTTTCATTCAAAGGAAATAAATTTTTTAAAACTGAAAGGCAATCCTTTCGGTTTATCAAAGTCCAGGGAGGTTAAGTGACATTAAAAATTACAAAATTAGCCCACACTGTAACTCTAGTCCCTTTTATGTTATGTTATCTCATAAAGCAACATATTAAGATAATTGATCTTATTTACTCCAAAGCAAAGGTGTTGGGGGATAATTTAGCCTTATGAAAGAATATGATAAAACAATGTCTGGAACATAACAGGTGTTCAATAAGTATCTATAGTTGGAAACTGTAATAAAGCATTCTCTGTCTTAAATATAGAGATAATAATTAGCTTACAATTTATTATGTTTTGTTTATTTTTTTTCTTCAGACAGGGTCTTGGTCTGTTACCCAGGCTGGAGTGGCATGACTTTGGCTCACTGCAACCTCTGCCTCCCAGGCTCAAGCAATACTCCTACCTCCGCCTCCTGGGTAGCAGGGACTACAGGCGAGCACCACCATGTCTGGCTAAAATGGATTCTGAAATACATAACTCAGGAAAGCTTTTTTTTTTTGAGACAGAGTCTCGCTCTGTCGCCTAGGCTGGAGTATAGTGGCTCACCGCAACCTCTGCCTCCCGGGTTCAAGTGATTCTCCTGCCTCAGCCTCCTGAGTAGCTGGGATGACAGACATGCATCACCACGCCCAGCTAATTTTGTTATTTTTAGTAGAGACAGGGTTTCACCATGGTGGCCAGGCTGGTCTCAAACTCCCCAGCTCAGGTGATCCACCCACCTCGGGCTCCCAAAGTGTTGGGTTTACAGGCGTGAGCTACTGCATCCAACCAGGAAAAGTTTTTTAAAAGATGAGAGGCCAGGCACAGTGGCTCACACCTGTAATACCAGTGCTTTAGGAAGCCAAGGCAGAAGGATAGCTTGAAGCAAGGAGTTTGAGACCAGCCTGGGCAACACAGTAAGACCCTGTTTCTCTGCAAAAAACTTTAAAATTAGTCAGGCATGGTGGTCTGCACCTGTAGTCCTACTTGGGAGGCAGAGGAGGGAGGACCACTTGTGCCCAGGAGTTCAAGGCAGCAGCGATCATGCCTATGATCATGCCATGCCACTGCACTCCAGCCTGGGCAAGACAGTGAGACCCTGTCTCTTAAAAAGCTAACAAAAAAAAGACATATAACAATGGAGAGGAAAGAAACCTGTCTTATTTCTAGAGCTAATAAGCAAGGTTGCAGGATACAAGGTTAGCATACAACAATGAACAAGTAGAATTTGAAATTAAAACACATAATACCATATACATTCACACCAAAAAACGAAATACTTAGATATAAATATAACAAAATTCATACAAAATCTATATGAAGAAACCCATAAAACTATGATGAAAGAAATCAAAGAACTAAATAAAGAGATAGTCCATGTTCATGGATAGGATAAGAAGACTCAATATTGTCAAGATGTCAGTTCTTCCCAACTTGATCTATAGATTCAATGCAATCCTAGTCAAAACCCCAGCAAATTATTTTGTGAATATCGACAAACTGATTCTAAAGTTTATGTGGAGAAGCACAAGATCCAGAATAGCCAAGAAAACATGGAAGGAGAAGAACAAAGTCAGAAGACTGATACTATCTGACTTCAATACTTACTATAAAAGCTATAGTAATCAAGACAGTGTGTTATTTGCAAATAATAGACAAATAGATCAATGGAACAGAACAGAGAGCCAAGAAATAGACCCAAACAAATACAGTCCACTGATTTTTTTTAATAGAGGTGGGGTCTCACTATATTGTCTAGGCTGGTCTCAAACTCCTGAGCTCAAGCGATCCTCCCATCTCAGCCTCTCAAAGTGCTGGAATTACAGGCGTTAGCCACTGTGTCCAACCTTCACTGATCTTTGACAAAGAAGCAAAAGTAATACAATGCAGAAAAGACAGCGTTTTGCCAGGCTCAGTGGTGTATGCCTGTGGTCCTAGCTACATGAGCAGCTAAGGCAGGAGGATCGCTTGAGCCCAGGAGTACAAGGTTGTAGTGCACAATGATCCCACCTGTGAACAGCCATTGAATTTCAGCCTGGGAAACACAGTGAGACCCTATCTCTCTCTCTCTCTCTTTTTTTTTTTTTTTGAGCCTCTCTTTTTTTTTTTTTTTTGACATGCTAGGGTCTCACTCTGTCACCTAGCATGGAGTACAGTGGCACGGTCTCCATTCACTGCAACCTCTGCCTCGTGAGCAATCTCAGCCTCTGAGTAGCCGGGAGTACAGGCACACACCACTACACCCAGCTAATTTCTGTTTTTTTTTTTCTTTTTGTAGAGATGGGGGTTGGCCATGTTCTCAGGCTGGGAGACCCCATCTCTGTGTGTTTTTTCTTTTTTTTTTGAGAAGGCGTCTCACTCTGTTGCCCAGGCTGGAATGCAGTGGCACAATGTCAGCTCACTGTAACTTCCACCTCCCATGTTCAAATGATTCCCCTGCCTCAGGTTCCCAAGTAGCTGAGATTACAGGCGTGTGCTACCACACTCAACTAATTTTGCATTTTTAGTAGAGACTGGGTTTCACCATGTTGGCCAGGTTGGTCTCAAACTCTTGATCTCAAGTGATCTGCCCATCTCGGCCTCCCAAAATGCTGGGATTACAGGCGTGAGCCACCATGTCTGGCCAGGAGACCCCATTTTTGTTTTGTTTTTTTTTTGAGATGGAGTCTCACTCTGTCACCTAGGCTGGAGTGCTGTGGCGCTATCTCAGCTTACTGCAACCTCCAACTTCTGGGTTCAAGTGGTTCTCCTGCCTCAGCCTTCCGAGTAGCTGGGATTACAGGCACGCACCATCACGCCCAGCTAATTTTTTTTTTTGTATTTTTAATAGAGATGGGGTTACACCATGTTGGCCAGGATGGTCTCAATCTCTTGACCTTGTGATCCACCCACCTCGGCCTCCCAAAGTGCTGGGATTACAGGTGTGAGCCACCGCGTCTGGCCAACTCCATCTCTTAAAGAAAAAAAAAAAAAGCCTTTTCCAAAAGTGACACAAATTAAAATCTACATGCAAGAAAATGAATATAGACATCTTTCATGAAAATGAACTAAAAATGAGTCACGGTCCTAAATGTAAAACATAAAACTCCTTGAAGATAACAGGAGACAAACTAGATGACCTTGAGCTTGGGGATGACTTTTTAGACACAACACCAAAGACATGATCCATGAAAGAAAGAATGACCAGGCGTGGTAGCTCACACCTGTAATTCTAACACTTTGGGAGGCCGAGGTGGGAGGATAACTTGAGCCCAGGAGCTCAAGACCAGCCTGGGCAACACAGGGAGACCCTGTCTCGACAAAATATTTTTTAAAACATTAGCCAGGTATGGCCGGGTCAGTGGCTCACACCCGTAATCCCAGCACTTTGGGAAGCTGACCGAGGTGGGTGATCACTTAAAGTCAGGAGTTTGAGACCAGCCTGGTCAACAGGGTAAAACTCTGTCTCTACTAAAAACAAAAATTAGCCAGGTGTAGTAGCATGCACCTGTAATCCCAGCTACTCGGGAGGTGGAGGCAGGAGAATTGCTTGAACCCAGGAGGTGGAGGTTGCAATGAGCCAAGATTGCACTACTGCACTCCAGCCTGGGCGATGAAGTGAGACTCCATCTGAAAAAAAAGAAAAAAAAATTAGCCGGGTGTGGTGGCATGTGCTTGTAGTGCCAGCTACTTGGGAAGCTAAAGTTGGAGGATCGCTTGAGCCTGGGAGGTCGAGGCTGCAGTGAGCCCTGATCACACCACTAGATTCCAGTGTAGGTGACAAAGCAAGATCTTATCCCCTACTCAAAATAATTGATAAGCCAGAATTCATTAAAACTAAAAGTTTCTGCTCTGTGAAAACTACTGCCAAGGGAATGAGAAGATAAGCCACAGACTGAGAGAAAATATTTGCAAAAGACATATCTGATAAAAGACAGTTATATAGAATATCCAAAGAACTCTTAAAACTCAACAATATTAGGGCCGAGCGTGGTGGCTAATGTCTGTAATCCTAGCACTTTGGGAGGATGAGGCAGGTGAATCACTTGATGTCAGGAGTTTGAGATCAGCCTGGCCAACATAGTGAAACCCTGTCTCTGCTAAAAATACAAAAATTACCCAGAAATCACTTGAACCCAGAAGGCGGAGGTTGCAGTGAGCCAATATTGTGCCACTGCACTCCAGTCTAGGCAACAGAGCAGGACTCTGTCTCAAAACAAACAAACATACAAACAAACAAAAAAACTCAACAACATTAATAAACAAACAACCCAATTAAAAAACGGGTCAAGGCCGGGTGTGGTGGCTCACACCTGTAATCCTAGCACTTTGGGAGGCCAAGGTGGGTGAATCACGAAGTCAGGAGATCCAGACTATCCTGGCTAACAAGGTGAAACTCCGTCTCTGCTAAAAATACAAAAAATTAGCCAGGCGTGGTGGCGGACGCCTGTAGTCCCAGCTACTTGGAAGGTTGAGGCAAGAGAATGGCGTGAACCCAGGAGGTGGAGCTTGCAGTGAGCCGAGATCGTGCCCCTGCACTCCAGCCTGGGCAATACAGTGAGACTCTGTCTCAAAAAAACAAACAAAATAAAGGGTCAAAGGCCTGGCATGGTGGTTCATAATTCCAGGACTTTAGCAGGCCCAGGTGGGAAGATCGCTTGATCCCAAGAGTTCAGGACCAGCCTGGCAACACAGTGAGACCTCATCTCTACAAAAATAAATAAATAAATAAATAAATATAAAAATTAGCTGGGTGTGGTGGTACACACCTGTAGTCCCAGCTACTCGAGAGGCTGAGGCGAGAGGACTGCTTGAGCCCAGGAAGTTGAGGCCGCAATGAGCTATGATCATGCCACTGTGCTCTAACCTGGGTGACAGAGCAAGACCTTGCCTCAAAAAAAAAAAAAAAAAAAAAACCACACGCACAATAAAAATCGGTCAAAGACCTGAAACAGACACTTCACCGAAGAAGATACGTGATAACACATAAGCACATGAAAATATGCTCCATATCATTTGTCATCAGGGAAACGCTAATTATAATGAAATACCACTACACATCTATGAGAATGATGAAAATCCCAACTACTACTACAAATGCTGGTGAGATTGTGGAGCAAAAGGAACTCTCATTCACTGCTAGTGGGAGTACAAAATGGTTCAGCCACTTAAAACAGTTCGGCAGTTCCTTACAAAACTAACCATGCTCTTACCATACGATCCAGCAATTGTGCACCTTGGTATTTACCCAAAGAAGCTGAAAACTTATGTCCACAGAAAAACCTGCACATGGATGTACACCAGCTTTATTCATAATTGTCAAACCTTGGAAGCAACCAAGATGCCCTTTCAGTAACTGAATGGGTAAACAAACTGCGGTGCATCTAGACAATGAAATATTACTCAGCACTAACAAAAAAAGAAATCATGAAAAGAAATGGAGGAAGCCGGGCACGGCGGCTCACGCCTATAATCCCAGCACTTTTGGAAGCTGAGGCAGGAAATCACTGGAGCTCAGGAGTTTGAGACTAGCCTGGGGAACAGCAAGATCCTATCTCTATAAAATTTTTTTTTTTAATTACACAGGCATGGTGGTGCACACCTGTGGTCCCAGCTATTCCAGTGGCTGAGATGGGAGGATCACTTGAGCCCAGGAGGTGGAGGCTGCAGTTAGCCAAAATCACGCCAATGCACTCCAGCCTGGGCAACAAAGCAAGACCCTGTCTCCAAAAAAAAAAAGAGGAAACTTAAATGCAAATATTACTAAGTGAAAGAAACCAATCGGAAAAGGCTATATACTATATGATTCCAACTATATGACCATCTAGAAAAGGCAAAACTATGGAGACAGTAAAAAAATCAGTGATTGCCAGAGGTTGGTGGAAGGAAAGGATAAAGAGGGAGAGTATTCAGGATTTTTAGGGCAGTGAAGCTATTATGATATTATAACAGTGGATATGTGTCATTATACATTCATCCAAACCCATAGAATACATAACACCAAGCATGAACATTAATGTAAACTATGGACTTTGGGATAATAACAATGTTTCAGTATAGGTTCATCAATTGTAACACATGTACCACTCTGGTGAGGGATGCTGATAATGGGAGAGGCTATACATGTGTCAGGATAGGGGGTAAATGAGAAATTGGTTTTGTTTCTTTTTTTTTTTTTTGAGATGGAATCTCACTCTGTCATCCAGACTTGAGTGCAGTGGCTCAATCTTGGCACACTGCAACCTCTGCCTCCCACGTTCGAACAATTCTCCTGTCTCAGCCTCCCGAGTAGCTGGGACTACAAGCACCCACCACCATGCCCAGCTAATTTTTGTATTTTTAGTAGAGATGAGGTTTCACCATGTTGGCAGGCTGGTCTTGAACTCCTGATCTCAAGTGATCCGCCCACATTGGCCTCCCAGAGTGCTGGGAATACAGGCATGAACCACTGTGCCCGCTCAGAGGAATCTGTTTCTCCTGCTGAATTTTGCTGTGAACCTAAAAGTGCTCTTAAAAAAAAAAAAAAAAAGTCTATTAAAATTAAAAACAAAGAAACAAAACTATCTCATCAGAGACTTCTGCCAGAAAGATCGATTTAAGACTGTGAGTACTAGGGTAGGGTTCTTTTCTTAAAAAAATAAAAAAAGAAAGAAAAGGAAAGAAAAAAGAAAAGAAAAGGATAGGACAGGATAGGATAGGGAGAAGAAGAGAGAAGAGAAAAGAAAAAAGAAAAGAAAACCAAAATAAGACTGCCAAAGAAAACCTAGGATAAATTCATATATTTGATTAAATCATAGTCCCTTACCTGTGGTTTTCCTCCCTTTATTTGAGAAGTGAAAGCATGTATTTCCACAGTGCAGGGAGCCAATCTCTCCTGAAGAGCTCGTCAACTCAGAATATAGAAGCAGGCTGTGTGTGCCAGTATTAGCAGTTATAATCAAATAAGCACAGGGCCCATAGAGCAGTTTCAATAGCTGGCTGTTAGCCCTCTAGGTGGACTTTGGGAGTTGACAAGGACTTCCCTCCCCATGAGAACCACCTTGATGCAAGGAAAATATTTTAAAACTGATTGATTCTGATCTAAAGATTGTTCTCTGTTATATCTCTGGCTGTCTTGTTCCCCCAGGAAAGAACACATCGAGACAACCCTCACTTGATCAAAAATTACTCAACTTGACTGATCATCTTCAAACAAAAAGCAGGCCCTTTCCGCTTAAGATGCAATGAAGCCACTAACTACTTTCTGCTAATTAAAAATACAGCATGTCTAGCAACCTAAACATTTAGCAAAAAGTTGAAATCTTGATTAGGAAAAGGATGAAAAAAGGACCAGAGTCTTGCTCGGTCGCCCAGCCTGGAGTCCAGTGGGTGATCTCGGCTCACTGCAACCTCCACCTCCTGGGTTCAAGCAATTCTCCTGCCTCAGCCTCCCCAGTAGCTGGGATTATAGGCACCCACCACCACGTCCAGCTAATTTTTGTATTTTCAGTAGAGACAAGGTTTCACCTTGTTGGCCCGGCTGGTCTCGAACTCCTGACCTCAGGTGATCCGCCTGTCTCAGCCTCACAAAGTGCTGGGATTACAGGAGTGAGCCACTGCACCCGGCCAAGAAACATATTTTAAAAAGTAAAAGATGTCCATAGGGTCTTTGCTGTTTAGAGATAAAATCAAATGACAAATGCTTTCAAGAAAGCACAGTTGCTAAAAGTAGCTACTCAGAGACAATATGCAGCCTTAATCAGAGCATGGACTCTAAAGCCAGATTGCCTGAATGTGAATCTTTAAACCTGTATTTACTACCCATGTAAATAAGTTAACTGTGCCTCACTCAGTTCTGTCATCTATAAAATGCAGTATGTTCTAGTCATAGTTTGCTATGTGAATGTAAAGCAGTTACAATAGTGCTTGACACATGATAAAAGCTATGTTCACATTGGCTATTACTATTATGCCACATCCATTTCTATTTTGCCCATTCAAGAACAATACTATTAATTCACCTGGGAGGCTGAGGCGGATGGATCAGGAGATCGAGACCATCCTGGCTATCACAGTGAAACCCCATCTCTACTAAAAATACAAAAAATTAGCTGGGCGTGGTAATGGGCGCCTGAAGACCCAGCTACTCCAGAGGCTGAGGCAGGAGAATGGCATGAACCCGGGAGGGTGAGCTTGCAGTGAGCCGAGATTGCATCACTGCATTCCAGCCTGGGCGACAGAGCAAGACTCTGTCTCAAAAAAAAAAAAAAAAGAACAATACGATTAACCAGATCAACTCTAAGAATATGAAGCTTTTAAAAAGAATCCTCATTTTAAAAAATGCAAATGGGATTAGATACTTTAGTATTCAAGCTGTTCATTAAACTAACCAGGGTAAGAAAAAAAAGAAAATGTAGTATCATCTAATACCAGATTTTATAACCATAATACATTTAAGGGAGGAAAAAAACTAAATTTGGAGTCTAAAAATAAATCAATGAAATTTGAAATCAATAAATAAACCTTTCTCCTATCCACAGTACCTTTGATAAGTCGATACCACTGTTTGCAGACAAGGGCCGCAGTTTTGTGTTCCTGATATGGTGACAGAAAGGACAGGATATACTCCAAAACCTCTTCTGGCAGCTCCGACATGGACCTATTATGTCTAGTCTCGTCAGCCTCCAATACTGGGTGGGGCTCCTCGTCTTGCTCCATTGTCCCTTCCAGCACAGTTTCTTCCTGGTCCACAGCCATGAAACTGTCATCTTCACTGTCTGAGGAGCTGGCCATGACATCCCACTCAACAGCTGTAATAGGTAAAATACAAATATCAGTATTGCACTGAAAGCAGCTCAGAAACAATTCAGGCATGCATATCTAAGCTCTTCATAATTTCGTTTCCACTCTCAGTATGAAATCTGCTCTTCAGCACTTTCCAACACCAGTTGTGAGCCACCTTAATTCGACAGGTACAGCTCAAATACCAAGCCCATCCCCAAAGGCTTCTGATTACATTTTTTCTCTTCACTGAAAACCAGAGTGGCAGCCAAGTTCTGGTATAACCATAAACCAGAAAACTTGTTCTCCAACAATTCCTCTAACTCAAGGATCTGACTGACTGATAGCAAAGAGAAGAGCAACTAGCCTCCTTGGCCAGTAACAATGATCTAAGACCTCAAACTCTGAAGAAAAAACTAACTCTGGGTCCTGCAAAGAGTAACAACATTCTGAGAATATAGGTTAAGAAATAACGGGTTTTCGGCCAGGCACGGTGGCTCACACCTGTAATCCCAGCACTTTGGGAGGCCAAGGCGGGCAGATCGCCTGAAATCAGAAGTTTGAGACCTGCCCGACCAACATGGAGAAACCCCGTCTCTACTAAAAATTCAAAATTAGCCAGGCATAGTGGCACATGCCTGTAATCCCAGTTACTCGGGAGGCTGAGGCAGGAGAATCACTTGAACTTGGGAGGCAGAGTTGCAGTGAGTTGAGATCGTGCCACTGCACTCCAGCCTGGGCAACAAGAGCGAATCTCCAACTCAAAAAAAAAAAAAAAAAAAAAAAAGAAAGAAAGAAAGGAAAGAACAGTTTTTCTAAGCTTTTATGCAGGATGAGTTACTTAACCTTTTTCTTGTTTGCCCCGAGAATACTCGCCAGCAGTGCCTGCAACTGCGGCATTGACCCCGAGTTAACTTTGCCAGAAACAAAAGACATCATCCTATTTATAGAATTCTGTTTTTAGTAGTGGTTATTTCCATTTACAAAATATAGTAATTCTTGGTTGGGTGCACTGGCTCATGCCTGTAATCCCAGCACTTTGGGATTGCGAGGCGGGCAGATCACCTTAGGTCAGGAGTTCGAGACCAACGTGGGCAACATGGTGAAACCCCGTCTCTACTAAAAATACAAAAATTAGCCAGGTGTAGTGGAGCGTGCCTGTAATCCCAGCTACTCAGGAGACTGAGGCAGGAGAATCGCTTGAACCTGGGAGACAGAGGTTGCAGTGAGCCGAGATCATGCCATTGCACTCCAGCCTGGGCCACAGAGCAAGACTCTGTCTCAAAAACAAACAAACAAACAAACAAAAAGAAAGAAGATAGTAAATGAAGAAGCCAAGAATAGGCTTCACTTGCTAAAATACCAAATACAAGGCAATATTTACAATAGAAAATATCATAAGAGATCCAGGCAGTAAAAAACTAGAACATGAATGTCTATCAACAACAGAACAGATAAATTGTGGTACATTTGCCATGAAATATTATAGAGCAAAGAACCATAGGTTACATACATATAAATAAATCTCTCAAACATAATGTTAAGCAAAAGAAGATAGAAGGCCAGATGCAGTGGCTTACACCTGTAATCCCAACACTTTGGGAGGCCGAGGCGGGCGGATTACCTGCGGTCAGGAGTTCAAGACCAGCCTGGCCAACATGGTGAAACCCCGTCTCTACTAAAAAATATAAAAATTAGGCCGGGTGCAGTGGCTCACACCTGTAATCCCAGCACTTTGGGGACCGAGGTAGGCGGATCATCTGAGGTCAGGAGTTTAAGACCAGCCTGGTCAACATTGGTGAAACTCCATCTCTACTAAAAATGCAAAAACTAGCCGGGCGTGGTGGCGTATGCCTATAGTCCCAGCTTCTAGGGAGGTTAAGGCATGAGAATCACTTGAACCTGGAAGGCGGTGGTTGCAATGAGCCGAGATCATTCCACTGCACTCCAGCCTGGGCAATAGAGTGAGATTGTCTCAACAAACAAACAAAAAACTAAAACTTAGCCAGGCTTAGTGGCGCACGTGCCTGTAATCCCAGTTACTTGGGAGGATGAGGCAGGAGAATCACTGGAACCTGGGAGGCAGAGGTTGCAGTTAGCCAAGATTGGGCAACTGCACTCCAGCCTAGACAATACAGTGAGACTCCATCTCAAAAACAAAAACAAAAACAAAAACAAAAACAAAAAACAGAACACAGAAGAATGGGCAAGCACAGTGGCTCATCCCTATAATCCCAACGCTTTAGTAAGCCAAAGCAGGAGGATCATTTGAGGTCAGGAATTTGAGACCAGCCTGGGCAACAAAATGAGGCACCATCTCTATAAAAAAATAATTAACCGGGTGTGGTGGCACTCATCTGTGGTCCCAGCTACCCAGGAGGCTGAACAGGAGGATTGCTTGAGCCCAAGAGTTCGAGGCTACAGGAAGCCATGATCACACCACTGGACTCCAGCCTGGGCAACAGAGTGAGACCCTGTCTCGAAGAAAAAAAAAAAAAAAAAGAAGAATATATATTGTATGATTACAATGATATCAAGTTCAAAATGAGGCAAAATTTATGCTGTTACAAGTGAGGTATCTGAGGTACTAGTAAAGTTCTGTTTCCTGATTGGGTACTGGTTACACAGATGTCTTTTGTTTGTAAAAAATTTACTGAGCTGAATACTCATGCATTTCTCTAAAGTTTGTTAAAATACTGGCTGGGTGCAGTGGCTCATGCCTGTAATCCCAGAACTTTGGGAGGCCAAGGCGGGTGGATCACCCGAGGTCAGGAGTTTGAGACCAGCATGGCCAGCATGATGAAACCCCGTGTCTACTAAAAACACAAAAATTAGTCGGGTGTGGTGGCACGTGCCTGTAATCCCAGCTACTCAGGAGACTGAGGCAGGACAATTGCTTGAACCCGGGAGGCAGAGGTTGCAGTGAGCTGAGGTCGCTCCACTGCACTCCAGCCTGGGCAACGGAGCAAGACTCCATCTTAAATAAATAAAGTTTGCCAAAATAAGCCATTATCAGCAGTTACTTCTAGTGAGAACATTATTGATAATTTTAAAAATGTCTTCTTTGTGTTTATCTGTAGTCCCTAAATTTTCTACAAAGAAAACATACACACAGAGGCAGGCATCTCATTTATACTCCTATGACATGATACGCAAAGTCTGAGGTAAAACCAGTAAAATGAAGGAAATAGGGTGTTTTATGTAAGAACTGTGTTGCAGATTAGATTCTCCAGGAAGCAGATGCTAAACAGAATTCAGAATGAAAAAAGTTTAATGGTAAGTAACTTCTGGAAGAAGTGCAGAAAGAGCAGGATTGGGCAGGAGGAACCATCAGACCACAATGCAGACCTGACAAAGCCTGTCCAACAGAGAGCTTGGGAGCAAAGACAGCCACTCAGCGGAATGTAGTACTGGGCAGAAAAGGCAAAGCTCTTAATCACTGCTACGCTCAACCACTGGCAGAAGGCTCCAAAGCTGAGGCAGACACTAAAGGAGCTAACAGCTTCAGCTAGCCTCCTTACAGATGGACAGTCCTTTTGAAGGGATATTTTTATTATTTTTTAATACATTTATTTCCCTTGCTCCACATACATCTACCCAGATCATTTACTATGCCACCCCACTTTACAAATTTCCAGCATTCCCCCTAGCACTGATGAAAGTAAGAATAATAAGGGTCTTCTCTTCCCAGTTCTTCCCAGAAAAGGTGGATTGCGGGGGGCAGAGACGAAGAGAAGAGTAATCTCGAAATATACTTTGGGGCTCTGAGAAAGAGCTGAAATGTTCCAAAAAGTGACAGAGGGGGGACAGCAGAGAACAGAAACCTCCTACCTCATCTCCACCACTGCAGTAATTCATGCACTAATTATGTGTAACATCTTTTAAAACTGGAAGGATCACATTAAGGAAAATGAAAACATGAACTCATAAAATTGCTTCCAAGATAATTTATCTACCAAACTGGCTGAAAGCTCATGATACTACAAATGTGTCCTAGCACAGTGGCTATTAGAATCTTAGTGATAATCAGCAATTGGTGGCTACTTGGAAGGACTGGAATGGCTTAAGTCCACCTGGTGGTGTGGGGGAAAGGCAGTGATGGTGAGAAGGGAGCAATTCCCTTCATTCCTCAAAAGCAGAAGAGTATTATAATGGGTTTCCTGAAAACTGTATTAGAAAAAGGATCCCAGGCCAGGTGTGGTGGTTCACGCCTGTAATCCCAGCACTTTGGGAAGCTGAGGCAGGCGGATGACAAGGTCAGGAGTTTGGGACCAGCCTGGCCAACATGGTGAAACTCCGTCTCTACTAAAAACACAAAAATTAGCTGGGCATGGTGGCACATGCCTGTAGTCCCAGCTACTCGGGAGGCTGAGGCAAGAGAATTGCTTGAACCTGGGAGGTAACGTTGCAGTGAGCCGAGATTATGCCACTGCACTCCAGCCTGGGTGACAGAGTAAGACTCCATCTCAGGAAAAAAAAAAAAAAGAAAAGAAAAGAAAAACGATCCTAGTTAGGCCTCCTTCCATGCTCACGGGGATAAGGTGTTTTTCAACATGACTGACTTGCTAGAGGGAGGCCTTTCAAACAACAGAGACCTCCATTTCCAGCCCAAATTCCTGTCTTAAAACATATGCCGAGTGTGGTGGCTCACACCTGTAATCCCAGCACTTTGGGAGGCCAAGGCGGGTGGATCACCTGAGGTCAGGAATTCAAGACCAGCCTGGCCAACATGGTGAAACCCCGTCTCTACTAAAAATACAAAAAACTAGCTGGGCATGGTGGCAGGTGCCTGTAATCCCACCTACTCAGGAGGTTAAGGCAAGAGAATGGCTTGGACTGGAGAGGCAGAGGTTGCAGTAAGCCGAGATCACGCCATGCACTCTAGCCTGGGCAACAAAAGCAAACTCCATATCAGGAAAAAAAAAAAAAAAAAATCAAACCATGCCTTTTATTACTGGAAAAAATATCACTTCCCATAGTCCCTCTTACTTGTTCCCTTGTATATTATCATTTCCTACTGGCTAACTTCCCTGATTTATTAACTTTCTCATATATATATAAAAATATATATACATATATATACACAGATATAAATATATATATACACACATATATATAAATTTTTTTTTTAAGTAGGGTCTCACTCTGTCACCCAGGCTGGAGTGAAGTGGCACGATCTCAGCTCACTGCAACCTCTGCCTCCCAGGTTCAAGTGATTCTCCCACTTCAAACTCCCAAGTAGCTGGCACGCGCCACCATGCCCAGCTAATTTTTTTTTTTTTTGAGATGGGACTCACTCTCTGTGCCCCAGGATGAGTGCAGTGGCATGACCAAATTTTTGTATTTTTCGTAGAAACAGGGTTTCACCATGTTAGCCAGGTTGGTCTCAAACTCCTGACCTCAAGTGATCCACCCACCTCAGCCTCCCAAAGTGCTGGGATTACAGCCGTGAGCCACCGTGCCCAACCTAACTTTCTTATGGTTTTAACCTCCACTCAGTTCTAAAATTCACCAAGGAAAAGAGTCCAAAGAAATAGATTAGTTTGGCTGCATGGTTGACATTTAAATTAAATACAGCATCTCAAATACAGTTGCTCCCTTGCACATTTTGACAGACTATAAGCCTAAGGTCTGTTGCAGAACAAAATGAATCAATGGAGGCTGCAAAAGATTATTTACATTACTATTTTTCCCAATCAGAATAAATTTGATTCAATAAAACTCACTCTCTTTCCAAATTGTCTTAAAATACAATAGCAAGCCAACATAAAGAGACTCATACTGCTGTAATAGCCAATATTAAGCAATTTCCACCATTCAACTGTTACACCCTCCACAAAAACATCAAACCCCATACCTTTGAGGGCATGTTTGCTAATTTGGCCCTAGGAACAGATGCCAAGGAGAACACACATGGGTGAGCTCAGATGCAACTCCTCTGTAATTACATGCCCAACACCAATTTGCATAGCACTTCTTTTTCACTTCCATGATTAGGTAACAAAATCATCACTCATATTCCCCCAAGGATATAGAGGCATTTTGAAACCCTGAGTTTTTCTTGTTTTCATGCCAAAAGAAGCCCTATAAACTTTTCACACGTAAGTATACTAACTCAGTAAATGTAGTTTTCATGAAACTGTTTAAAAGAAGTCCTTCTCACCTTTCACATTTGTGTTAGACCTTCTCAGCTTCCCCAACAGATTGAATGAATGTACTAGAATATGAGCTCCCTGGGGACACGACCATTGGCCTAGGCATCTTTGTCTTCTTAGCACTAGGCATTCAAATGAGTGTACGGTTTATTGACATGTCTACTCAGAACACCTTTGTGCTGAGCTTGCATGCGTTTTGTTTTTTTTTAAGATAGGGTTCTGGCCGGGCGCCGTGGCTCACGCCTATAATCCCAGCACTTTGGGAGGCCAGGGTGTGCGAATCACCTGAGGTCAGGAGTTCGAGACCAGCCTCAACATGGAGAAACCCCGTCTCTACTAAAAACACAAAAATTAGCTGGGCATGGTGGCGCATGCCTGTAATCCCAGCTACTTGGGAGGCTGAGGCAGAAGTGCTTGAACCTGGGAGGCAGAGGTTGCAGTGAGCCGAGATCATGCCATTGTACTCCAGCCTGGGCAACAAGAGTGAAACTCTGTCTCAAAAAAATAAATAAATAAAATAAAAAATAAAGATAAGGTTCTGCTCTGTCACCCAGGCTATAATTGTACAGTGGCACAATTATAGCTCACTGCAGCCTTTAACTCCTAGGCTCAAGTGATCCTCCGTCCCAATGTTCCAAAGTGCTGGGAATACAAGTATAAGTCACAGTGCCCAGTCGTTATTTTATAATAGAAATTACATCATTAGGCCAGGTGTGGTGGCTCACGCCTGTAATCCCAGCACTTTGGGAGGCTGAAAAGTAAAAAAAAAAAAAAAAAAAAAAAAGAAGAAGAAGGGACTGGACTGAATGGAGGCACCCACGGTCATCCCACAGCATGAGGGCTTCTGAGGTTTTAGGGACAAAGCAGCAACCCTGAACAGATGTCATTATGAACTCATAAAATTAACCACCTTAGCAGCACTAATGTAGGCTAAGTACTAAATGCTACTCTTGAAAATATACAATACTGTTGAATGAGAGATATATAGAAGATCATAAAATGATTCAATCTAAGACAATAAGCCTTCTTATGAATATACCACCATTATCATTGTATCAACTCAAATGAAAAAGTTATAGAAAGTGGAAAAAGGACAAAATTAAAAATTCTACCCTACTCCGTGCATTCAACAAATATCAATGAAACATTTGCTATATGTAAAAATACTGTGCTTATTGCAAGCTTGACTACTATCAAATATTAAAAACACAAAAAGAAAAAAATATACTGTGCTCAGCTACCACACAACGTACAAAAAGAAGATATGTCACTATTTGCTCTCAAACAGATTGACCCACTAAGAGCCAAGGACACATAAATTAATAATAACAACACAGAACATTATATAACAAATGACCTATGAGACAAAACAAGAAGCTTTAGTGGTTCAAGGAAGAGATGGCTTCCAACCAGTATAAGGAAGGTTCACAGACAAGCATTTCAGCTGAGTTTTAAAGATTAGGTAGAAGCCAGGTGTGGTGACTCACGTCTGTAATCCAAGCACTTTGGGAAGTCAAAGCAGGCAGAAAACTTGAGTCCAGGAGTTTGAGACCAGCCTAGGCAACATGACAAAACCCTTCTCTACAAAAAATACAAAAATTAGTTGGTCATGGTGGCGCACACCTGTAGTCCCAGCTACAGGGGGGTTGAGGTGCGAGGATCGTTTGAGCCAGGAGGTTGATGCTGCAGTGAGCCAAGATCGCACAACTACACTCCAGCCTGGGTCACACAGCAAGACTCTGTTTCAAAAAATCAAAAAACAATAACAAAAATAAAGAATAGATAGATTTCAGAGAATAAAATTGGAGAAGGTGAAGGTATTAAACATTGTCAAATTATTGTCCCTTAAACTGATATCCTTTGTCACTTACAGAATTACCTTTAGAGCTGGGTGCAGTGGCTCACACCAGTAAACCCAACACTTCGAGAGGCCAAGATGGGCAGATTGCTTGAGCCTAGGAGTTCGTGACCAGCCAAAGCAACAAAGGGAGACCCTGTCTCTATAAAAAACACAAAAATTGGCCGGGCGCGGTAGCTCACGCCTGTAATCCCAGCACTTTGGAAGGCCGAGGTGGGTGGATCACAAGGTCAGGAGATCGAGACCATCCTGGCTAACACGGTGAAACCCCATCTCTACTAAAAATACAAAAAATTAGCTGGACGTTGTGGCGGGCGCCTGTAGTCCCAGCTACTCAGGAGGCCGAGGCAGGAGAATGGCATGAACCCAGGAGGTGGAGTTTGCAGTGAGCCGAGATTGCTCCACTGCACTCCAGCCCGGTGAGACTCTGCCTCCAAAAAAAAAAAAATTAGCCAGGCATGGTAGTGCAAACCTGTTGTCCCAGCTACTTGGGAGGCTGAGGTGGGAGGATCTCTTGAACCCAAGACGTGGAGGCTGCAGTGAGCCAGGATCATGCCACTGCACTCCAGCTTGGGCAACAGAGCAAGATTCTGTCCCAAAACAACAACAACAACAAAACAGAGTTACCTTTAAGACAAAAAAAAAAACAAAACTGAAAAACACATTTTTTACCTAATTGTTTTTATCGTACACACTATTTAATATTTTAAATTCTACACTAACAAAGCGTATAATCTAGAGACTTCTTATTACTGACAGTCTGACCAAAAAAAAAAAAAAAAAAAGCCTAGAAACAGAATAATTTGGTACAACCATTGTTGCTATTAGCAAACTGAGCTATTACGACAAGCAAAGTCAGGGAGCTATTTTACAAAGCATACCAAATTTCATAACAGATACCAGCTGCAGTTTTTAAAAATGGTGAACTCCTTAGTTACCCAATTAAGATTCCCTTAATAAAACAGAAAAATTTGTAAATGGAAAAATAAAGTATTCCCACAAACTACCCATCAATATACTTTCTTTTTTTGTTGTTGTTTTGTTTTTGAGACAGAGTCTGGCTTTGTCACCTAGGCTGGAGTGCAGTGAAACTCACTCAAGTGATTCTCCTACCTCAGCCTCCAGAGTAGCTGGGATTACAGGCATGCACCGCCACGCCCAACTGATTTTTGTATTTTAGTAGAGACACGGTTTCACCATGCTGGCCAGGCTGGTCTCGAACTCCTGACCTCAGGTGATCCGCCCACCTCGGCCTCCTAGAGTGCTGGGATTACAGGCGTGAGCCACTGTATCCAGCCGAAAATTTCTTATGGAGAACCATGTGTTTTAAATTCAGCAAAACGTTTTATTTGGTAGAAAGGTATCATGGAGGCCGGGCGTGGTAGCTCACGCCTGTAATCCCAGCACTTTGGGAGGCCGAGGCGGGTGGATCACAAGGTCAGGAGATTGAGACCATCCTGGCTAACCCAGTGAAACCCCGTCTCTATTGAAAATACAAAAAATTAGCGGGGCGCGGTGGCGGTTGCCTGTAGTACCAGCTACTCGGGAGGCTGAGGCAGGAGAATGGCATGAACCCGGGAGGCGGAGCCTGCAGTGAGCCGAGATCCCCCCCACTGCACTTCAGCCTGGGCTACAGAGTGAGACTCCATCTCAAAAAAAAAAAAAAAAAAGAAAGGTATGATGGAACTTTAATGCCCAAATTTTTATATATATGTGTGTGTGTGTGTGTATATATACAGTGTGTGTGTGTATATATATATATAGTGTGTGTGTGTGTATATATATATATATTCTTTTTTTTTTTTTTTTTTTTGAGATGGAGTTTCGCTCTTGTTGCCCAGGCTGGAGTGCAATGGCACGATCTTGGTGCAACCTCCACCTCCCCAGTTCAAGCGATTCTCCTGTAGTAGCTGGGATTACAAGCATGCGCCACCATGCCTGGCTAATTTTGTATTTTTTAGTAGAGACGGGGTTTCTCCATGTTGGTCAGGCTGGTCTCGAACTCCCAACCTCAGGTGATTCACCTGCCTCAGCCCCCCAAAGTGCTGGGATTACAGGCATGAGCCACCATGCCCGGTCTCTTTATTGTTAATACAACTACTTGAGTTTTAAATTTTCTTCTTGAGGCCAGGTGTGGTAGCTCATGCCTGTAATCCCAGCACTTTGGGAGGCCAAAGCAAGTGGATCACTTGAGTTCAGGAGTTCAAGACCAGACTGGGCAACATGGTGAAACTCCCTCTCTACAAAAAATACAAAAATTAGCGTGGTGTGGTGGTGCACACTTGTCGTCTCAGCTACTCAGGAGGCCAAAGTAGGAGGATCACTTGAGCCCAGGAGGTAGAGGTTGCAGTGAGCCAAGATCGCACTGCTGTATTGCAATCTGGACAACAGAACCAAACCCTGTCTCAAAAAAAAAAAAAAAAGAAAGAAAGAAAAAATATATTCTTGCGTTAATTCTGATAGGTGATTTTTTTTTAAGGATTTATAAGTCATCTAAAACACACAAGCCAGAATCATGTTAATTCTGATAGGTGATTTTTTTTTTTAAGGATTTATGTCATCTAAAACACACAAACCAGAATCATCTTAATTCTGATAGGTGATTTTTTTTCTAGGATTTATAAGTCATCTGAAACACATAAGCCAGAATCAACTACACCTTTCATTACTCACGTAATTTAAACAAACTAACAAAATATGGAGATGAGCTACACAAATGTCATCTGAGTAATGGCTAAAGGCCCTTAAACAAGATAGGCCTGCTCCGAAAACATTCTGTTTACTATGAACCATTTAATCTTTCTAATCCCAAAACGTGTCAACCAGGAAGCCTGCTCACTTACATAGCACCATCTCTCTCTATGACCCACTTCTAAACGTCATTTTAACTTCCTTTTTTTCCCCATTAGACTGTACACTACTTGAGAGCAGAGACTAAGCCATATTTATCTTTGTACGTCTGGCACATTAGTAGATACCTTATCAATATCAGTGATTTTTTGATGAAGATCATAAAGTCCCTTACTGATGAGGGGTGTTAATGACTCACTTCTGGTTGCAAAGTATACTCTTGAGGTGTTCAGTGTTGAAAGACTTCACTGAACCACACTTTCACATTGCCTTGTAAGCACAAAGCCATCTGTAAGACAGTCCATCTTAGTTGAGAGTAGAGCATAAAATCTATCCTTCTTCATTGACGAATTTACTGAAATAAAAATAAATCTTGGCCGGGCGCGGTGGCTCAAGCCTGTAATCCCAGCACTTTGGGAGGCCGAGACGGGCGGATCACGAGGTCAGGAGATCGAGACCATCCTGGCTAACACGGTGAAACCCCGTCTCTACTAAAAAATACAAAAACTAGCCGGGCGAAGTGGCGGGCGCCTGTGGTCCCAGCTACTCGGGAGGCTGAGGCAGGAGAATGGCGTGAACCCGGGAGGCGGAGCTTGCAGTGAGCTGAGACCCGGCCACCGCACTCCAGCCTGGGCGACAGAGCCAGACTCAGTCTCAAAAAAAATAAAAAAATAAAAAAATAAAAAATAAATCTTAAGCAAAGGCATAATTACACTTTTATGTAAATCTGCAATACCGTCAGGAGCCCAGCTGAAAAACCAAAAACCAAAACAAAACAAAAATGCTAACTTTTAATTGTGATAGGTCCCAGAAAAAAAACATTAAAAGGAGTTCAAAATTAGAAAGATAAATAGATTCAGAGTTAAAGATAGAGCCTAAAGTATTTCGCCCAAACCATTCAATTCTTTAAAGCATTTTAAAATCCAAGTAACACAGAAAAGTGACCATCCTAAGAGCAGAGCTGGATGAATTACTGCAAAGTAAACACGATCTCTTTTATTTTAAGATGGGAAAGTTTTTGTTTTGTTTTTTAAGACGGAGTCTCACTCTGTCGCTCAGGCTGGAGTGCAAAGGCGCAATCTTGGCTCACTGCCACCTCTGCCTCCCAGGTTCAAGCAATTCTCTTACCTCCGCCTCCTAAGTAGCTGGGACTATAGACACACACCACCACACCCGGATAATTTCTATATTTTTAGTAGAGACTGGGTTTCACCATATTTGGCCAGACTGGTCTCAAACTCCTGACCTCAAGTGATCCACCCGCCTCAGTCTCCCAAAGTGTTGGGATTACGGGGGGGGGGGGGGGGGGGCGGGATCCACCACGCCCAGCTAGAAAAGTTTTAAACAATCAAAATGATAGACATATCCAAGTCACTTAGCTTATACTGACAATTGCCACCATGAGAAATTCCAAGGTTTTCTATGAAACCAGTAAGACTCAAAGCTAACAATCCACATTTGTCAAAACCCACAGCATCAAAGAGTGAAATTTAATAGATGTAATTTAAAAAAACAAAACAAAACACATATTTAGGAGGCTGGGGGATCCCAGATTATGACAAAATAATCTAACTACATTACAAATATATGAGACCACCTTGGGTGGAGGAAAAGATGTTAACGTAAGTAACTTTGGAAACAAGGGGCATCTGTAAAACTATAAAGGCAAAAGAAACTGCATATAAGCACTAGTCTCTACTTGACAAAGTTGTTTCTCACAAAAGTAGAGGCTAGCAATACTAATCTAGCCATATATGTATACTGGTATTGAACGATTAAGTAAGTAGTTGGCAGATGGCTAGACCCAAGTTTCTTATTGGAGTGGGAATTTACAGACAGTCAAGGAAGGAGAATAGAATGATCCTGTGATAATGGATTAGAGTAGGAGACAGGATGAACTCATGTTTAAATAGATACAGATGGTTACATATAGAAATATTTACAACTGGTGTATAATACATACACACACATATATATACATGTGTTAGTATACACTCATCTACCACCTTGTTCTGTTAACTGAAAGGGCCTACAAGTAATAAGCATACCTAGCACCCAGATGTTCTTTCTAATGCCACTCTCCAATAAAATAAACCAGGGCTCCTTGGTGAAATGGCAGAATCCAGGAGAAGGACAGGAAATATATAAGAAGAGCCTGGAGAATCCAGTACTGCCACAAAGTAAGGAAGTGCCCTAAAAACAAAAGAAAATTGATGGGATTGTGTAAAAGGGGCAAAGGAGACTGATCAAAGAGCTCCTGATGGTCAAAACTGAAACAGCTGGGCCACAAAATAAATTGGTATTGGATTAAAACCCAAAGTAGAGGCCAGGTGCTGTGGCTCATGCATGTAATCCTAGCACTTTGGCAGACTGAGGCGGGTGGAGTGCCTGCACTCAGGAGTTCGAAACCAGCCTGGGCAACACGGTGAAACCCTGTTTCTACTAAAATACAAAAAATTAGCCAGGTGTGGTGGTGTGCACCTGTAGTCCCAGCTACTCGGGAGGCTGAGGCAGGAGAACTGCTAGAACCAGGGAGGCGGAGGCTGCAGTGAGCCAAGATCACACCACTGCCCTCCAATATGGGTGACAGAGTGAGACTCCATCTCTAAATCAATCAACCAATCAATCAATGAATCCCAAAGTACAAAATGAATATCCACAAATTCATATTGATATAACTGATTAACAGAAAAAAAAAAAAAAAGGCCGGGTGCAGTGGCTTATGCCTGTAATCCCAGCATTTTGGGAGACCAAGGGAGGCAGATCATGAGGTCAGGAGTTTGAGACCAGCCTGGCCAAAATGGTGAAACCCCATCTTTACTAAAAATACAAAAAATTAGCCGGGTGTGGTGGTACACACCTGAAAGCCCAGCTACTCGGGAGGCTGAGGCAGAATTACTAGAACCCAGGAGGCAGAGGCAGGAGTGAGGCAAGATCTCGCCATTGTACTCCGGCCTGGGAAACAGAGCAAGACTCCGTCTCGGGCGGGCGGGGGGAAGAGGGGACTCTCCCCTGCAGATTTCCAAATAATCTGTGCATGTACGTTTTCCTCTCACTTCCAGCAGTACAGCATAATTTTCGCTACCTTCCTAACTTGCCTCCACCTAGGTGAAGTTATTATATTATCATCATACAATGTAGCTAGACACTAAGCTAGTTTTACAATGGATAGAAAGTAATTTCATTCCTGCATACCTTGGGTAAATAAAACTTTCTGTGTATCTATGACAGGAAATTCATAATGGGGAAATGAAGGTTAAAAATTTAAAGTAGGCAGGGTGCAGGGGCTCATGCCTGTACTCCCAGCACTCTGAGAGGCCAAGATGGAAGGATCACTTGAGCCCAGGAGTTCAAGACCAGCCGGGGCAACATAGACTAGGCCCCGTTTCTACAAAAAAATTTTAAAAATTAGCTGGGTGTGGTGGCAGCTACTTGGGGGGCTAGGGTGGAAGGATGGCTTGAGTCCAAGAGGTGGAGGCTACAGGGAGCTATGGTCTTACCACTGCACTCCAGCCTGTGTGACAGAGTGAGATCCTATCCCCCACAAAAATTAATTAATTTGGCCAGGCACGGTGGCTCACACCTGTAATCCCAGCACTTTGGGAGGTCAAGGCGGGCAGATCACAAGGTCAAGAGATTGCGACCATCCTGGCCAACATGGTGAAAACCTGTCTCTACTAAAAATACAAAAATTGGCTGGGTGCGGTGGCTCACACCTGTAATCCCAGCACTTTGGGAGACTGAGGAAGGTGAATCACCTGACATCAGGAGTTCGAGACCAGCCAGGCCAACATTGTGAAACCCCATCTCTACTAAAGACACAAAAAATTAGCTGGGCATGGTGGTGGGCACCTGTAATCCCAGCTACTTGGGAGGCTGAGGCAGGAGAATCACTTGAACTCCGGAGGTGGAGGTTGCAGTGAGCCAAGATCCCACCATTGCACTCCAGCCTGAGCAACAAGAGCAAGACTCTGTCTCAAAAAAAAAATAAAATAAAATAAAAATACAAAAATTAGCTGGGTGTGGTGGCGTGTGCCTGTAGTCCCCAGCTACTTGGGAGGCTGATGCAGGAGAATCGCTTGAACTGGGAGGCGAAGGTTGCAGTGAGCCGAGACAGCGCCACTGTACTCTGGCCTGGTGACAGAGTGAGACTCCATCTCAAAAACAAATAATAATAATAATTTAATTAAAAAGTAAAAACCGGACTGGGTGCAGTGGCTCACACCTGTAATCCCAGCACTTTGGGAGGCTGAGCCGGGCAGATCACCTGAGGTCAGGAGTTTGAGACCATCCTGGCTATGGTGAAACCTTGTCTCTACTAAAAATACAAAAAATTAGCCACGCATGGTGGCAGGCTCATGTGCTCCCAGCTACTCGTGAGGCTGAGGCAGGAGAACAGCATGAACCCGGGAGGTGGAGCTTACAGTGAGCAGAGATCACGCCACTGCACTCCATCCTGGGTGACAGAGCAAGACTCTGTCTCAAACAACAACAACAACAAAAAACGAAAAACAAAAAAACAAAACAAAACAAAAGTAAAAACCGGCCAGGTGCGATGGCTCACGCCTGTAATCCCAGCACTTTAGGAGGCCAAGGCGGATGGATCACCTGAGGTCAGGGGTTCGAGACCAGCCTGGCCAATATGGTGAAACCCTTTCTCTACTAAAAATACAAAAATTAGTCCAGCATGGTGGTGGGCACCTATAATCCCAGCTACTCAGGAGGCTGAGGCAGGATTTTCACTTGAATCAGTGAGGTGGAGGTTTCAGTGAGCTGAGATTGCACTAGAGGGCAACAGAGCAAGACTCAGTCTCAAAAAAAAAAGAAAAAAAAATGCAGCCGGGCGTGGTGGCTCACACCTGTAATCCCAGCACTTTGGGAGGCTGAGGCGGGCAGATCACCTGAGGTCAGGAGTTTGAGATCAGCCTGACCAACATGGAGAAACCCCGTCTCTACTAAAAATACAGAATTAGTCAGGCATGGTGGTACATGCGTGTAATCCCAGCTACTTGGGAGGCTGAGGCAGGAGAATCGCTTGAACCCGTGAGGTGGAGGTTGTGTTGAACCGAGATGGTGCCATTGCACTCCAGCCTGGGCAACAAGAGCAAAACTCCATCTCCAAAAAAAAAAGAAAAAGTATATTATATCAGTTGCTGGTTATATCTCATTAACTCTAATATTTAGTCACTCCTGATACAGCATATTTGTTCATTCTGGGGTAACAGATTTAGGACAGGGAAAAACAAGTGAAATAAAAATGTAATGCCCTCTTTGCCACCTTCAATAAATTTAATCACACACACTGAGAGCTTTGTTTGCACTTAAAATTTATAGCTTAAAATTTTTAAATTGCTGCAACACAGAAGGAAGGCACATTGTTATTATTACCATTGCCATAGTTGAATGAAGGAAGATTAAATATATCTATTATTCTCCAAAAAAAGAATGCTTATGGAATTGATGAAAAAATTTAATAAATGACATTGCTATATTGGGATTTAGTAAGCAAATAAAGTTATTCTCCTGGACCCTGAAAAATAAATCTTATTTGGTTTAACTACTCCTACCAACAATGTTTCAACTAATGAATTTCTTTTCTTTTTTTTTTTCCAGATGGAGTCTCTCGTTCTGTCACCTAGGCTAGAGTGCAGTGGCACAAACTCAGCTCACTGCAACCCCCGTCTCTAGAGTTCAAGTGATTCTCCTGCCTCAAGCTGCTGAGTAGCTGGAATTACAGACATGTGCCACCATGCCCAGCTAATTGTTGTATTTTTAGTAGAGATAGGGTTTCACGGCCGGGCGCGGTGGCTCAAGCCTGTAATCCCAGCACTTTGGGAGGCCGAGACGGGCGGATCACGAGGTCAGGAGATCGAGACCATCCTGGCTAACACAGTGAAACCCCGTCTCTACTAAAAATACAAAAAAATAGCCGGGTGAGGTGGCGGGCGCCTGTAGTCCCAGCTACTCGGGAGGCTGAGGCAGGAGAATGGCGCAAACCCGGGAGGCGGAGCTTGCAGTGAGCTGAGATGCAGCCACTGCACTCCAGCCTGGGCGACAGAGCCAGACTCCGTCTCAAAAAAAAAAAAAAGAGATAGGGTTTCACCATGTTGGTCAAGTTGGTCTAGAACTCTCGACCTCAAGTCATCTGCCTGCCTCAGCCTCCCAAAGTGCTGGGATTACGGGTGTGAGCCACTGTGCCTGGCCTCGACTAATGAATATTTTTGATAAAATGAATAAAATTATCAGGCAATAGTGACCAAAGCATGTCATGAATTTAACAATGAGAAGAGTAATGGCTTTTTCCAACAGATTTCAATTCAGTCATCTGAAGTACTTGTTTGTGAAATACCTTAAACTCCTTTCTCATTTCTGGTCTCTGCTCTTGCTGGCCATCCCCTCTTGCTGAAATACCATACTCGTACTTGCCAGTAGGACAAATTCCTACTCTGTTACATAAGAGTTACCTCTTCTTGAGGTTCTCCTATCCCCTCCAGCCAATTAACTATTCCTCTGACCTTCTATTTATTTTGTACAGTATCTTCATTATCTCAAAGTTATATAAATATTTGTAGAGTGAGGTGGCCTACAAGACCTTAGCCAACATTAGATAAATACTACAGATAGTTTCTACTTTTCACCACTTCATAAGTTACAATTTTGCTTATTAACCACTTGCCTAATTAAAACCCACATTAAGAGCCAGGAGTGGTGGCTCATGCCTATTATCACAGCAACTCAGAAGACTGACAACAGAGGATCGCTTGAGGCCATGAGCTCAAGACCAGCCTGGGCAAAATACTGAGACCCCTCTCCAAGAAGAAAAAAAAAATGCCAGGTATGGTGGTGTGCACCTGTAGTCCCAGCTATGTGGGCGGCTGAGGTGGGAAGATCACTTGAAGATTGCACCACTGCACTCCAGCCTGTAACAGTATAAGACCATGTCTTAAAAAAAAAATTAATTGAAGTATGAAAAAATAAAACCTACAATTTACTTCTCATTGCTATGGTTCCAATAAAGTCACAACAGCACTAAAGCAATCAAGATGCAAAAATGCACAGCCACGAGTTTCCTTTAAGGAAAATATGCTTTAAGATGTGGTGTCCAGAAATGTGAAAATTGCCAGTACCAACTGTCTTCTTATGTGTGTTGAATCATACTGTATTTCAGATGGGTAGTGTCATGCCTGAAAACAGTTAATACTAGTTCAATTTTAAGAGTCAGCATTTAAAGGGATGGAATCCAGAAAACTAATTTCCATCTCTGACCCTCTATAAATTTGCTATGATATCAGGAAAATTGATTTTGCATACTGTATCAACTGTATGGTAAAAGTAATAATCCATCAGAAACTTCAAAAGGCTATGTTCTATACCATTTCTATGAAAACAAGTGATGACTGTGCAGAATACAAATATATTCAAAGATAGCTTATAATATGAAATTCAGCTACCAGACACAAATATGGGGAAGACAAAAGTGTTCACTTCATTTAAGACTGGTTCTACAGATAAGACTAATGCCCTGAGAACACCTCCCTGGCACTTGGAGCAAAAGGCCAATGATATGGTCTATTTTAAACAGTCCACTTTTCTTTTCTTTTCTTTTTTTTTTTTTTTGAGACAGAGTCTTGCTCTGCAGGCTGGAGTGCAGTGGCCAGATCTCAGCTCACTGCAAGCTCCGCCTCCCGGGTTCACGCCATTCTCCTGCCTCAGCCTCCCAAGTAGCTGGGACTACAGGCGCCCGCCACCTCGCCCGGCTAGTTTTTTGTACTTTTTAGTAGAGACGGGGTTTCACCGTATTAACCAGGATGGTCTCGATCTCCTGACCTCGTGATCCGCCTGTCTCGGCCTCCCAAAGTGCTGGGATTACAGGCTTGAGCCACCGCGCCCGGCCTCCACTTTTCAATAACGTTTAAAATAACCCACAACTAAGAACATAATTTCACTGCTTCATGTTTACTAGTCTGTATCAGTTTACAAACTAAAATTAAACTGACATACACTTAACAGAATTCCCAACAACACAATAACATTATCATACAAAAGATAGTACCAAGGTTGTTATGAGTTATCCAGTTCTCTGTTACTTCCTAATGCTGCAAACTACAAATCAGAACCCCAAATAGGAGAAATGCTAAATAGTACATGAAGATGACTCATACAAGCAAACAGGTATGCAAAAACATTCAAAGTTCTTTTATTCTTAAATATTGAAATTCCTTAAAGCAAATACAAATTAAATGGAGTTTTAGAAGGGTAAACAGTGATCCTAAGATAGTATCAGGAAGAAAAAACTATTTTAATAATGGCCACATGCAGTGGCTCACTCCTGTAATCCTAGCACTGTGGGAAGCCAAGGTGAGCTAATAGCTTGAGCCCAGGAGTTCAACACCATCCTTGGCAACACAGTAAAACCTTGTCTGTACAAAAAAAAAAAATTAGCCAGGCTTGGTGGCTCTGTCTCAAAAAAAAAAAAAAGAGAAAAGAAAATAAATAAAATTACCGACATGATGGCTTGTGTCTCTAGTCCCAGCGACTCAGGAGTCTGAGGTGGGAGGATTGTTTGAGGCCAGGAGTCCACCTGGGATCACTCCTCCTGCCTCAACCTCCCAAGAAGCTGGGAGTCCAGGAGCACACCACCAAACCCAGCTACTTTTTTTTATTTTGTAGAGCCAGGGTTTTGCCACATCACCCAGGCTGGTCAAAATCCTGGGCTCAAGTGATCCTCCTGTCTTGGCATCCAAAAGTGCTGGAATTACAGGTGTGAGACACCATGCCCCCGGCTCATATCACTTCTTAACTAATCTGTCGCAACAGAGAGAATTAGCTGGTTTCCCACTTCCTTCCTTCTTCCTTCTTCAATCTATTCTTAATTTTGCTGTAGTATTAAACTTCATGATGCAAATCTGGGTCAAAAACTTTTGACTGGGCCAAGCACGGTGGCTCACACCTGTAATCCTACCACTTTGGGAGGCTGAGGCGGGTGGATCACCTGAGGTCAGGAGTTCGAGACCAGCCTGGCCAACATGGTGAAACCCTGTCTCTACTAAAAATACAAAAAAATAGCTGGGCGTGGTGGTGGTCACCTGTAATCCCAGCTACTAAAGAGGCTGAGGCAGGAGAACCGCTTGAACCTGGGAGGCGGAGGTTGTAGTGAGCCAAGATCACGCCATTGCATTCCAGCCCAGGTGACACTGCAAGACTCTGTTGCACCAAGGGAAAAAAAACCTTTTGACTGTTTTAATGCCTATTCTTGAAAATTCAAGTTTTGTCTTGTTTTGTTTTTGATACGGAGTTTCACTCTTGTTGCCCAGGCTGGAGTACAATGGTGCGATCTCGGCTCACTGCAACCTCACTAAACACCTCCCAGGTTCAAGCGGTTCTCCTGCCTCAGCCTCCCGAGTAGCTGGGATTACAGGCTCCCGCCACCATGCCCAGCTAATTTTTCTGTTTTTAGTAGAGATGGGGTTTCACCATGTTGGCCAGGCTGGTCTTGAACTCCTGACCTCAGCTGACCTGCCCGCCTCAGCCTCCCAAAGTGTTGGGATTACAGGCATGAGCCACCGCGTCTGGCCTAATCTCACTTTTTGTGTGCCTCTCCTCACTCTGGTCTATTCCTCTCTCCTTCAGCCAAATGATCGTAATATTCTCTCTTCCCACCTCTATGACTCTTTGTTCTTGTTGCATTTTTTGTTTTGTTTTGTTTTTGAGATGTAGTCTAGCTCTGTTGCCCAGGCTGGAGAGCAGCAGTGTGATCTTGGCTCATTGCAACCTCTACCTCCTGGGTTAAAGCAATTCTCTTGCCTCAGCCTCCTGAGTAGCTGGGATTACAAGCGCACACCACCACACCTGGCTAAGTTTTGTATTTTTAGTAGAGAGGGGTTTCACCACGTTGGTCAGGCTGGTCTCAAACTCCTGACCTCAAGCAATCCACCTACCTCAGCCTCCCAAAGTGCTGGGATTACAGATATGAGCCACTATCCCTAGCTTTGCCAAGGTTTAATTTGGACATATTCATAGAAGGATGTCTGGGGTGGGTGCGGTGGCTCACATCTGTAATCCCAACACTTTGGGAGGCCAAGGCGGGTGAATCACCTGAGGTCAGGAGTTCAAGACTAGCCTGGCCAACATGGTGAAACCCTGTCTCTACTAATAAATAGAAAAAATAGCCAGGTATGGTGGCAAGTGCCTGTAATAATAGCTACTTGGGAGGCTGAGGCAGGAGAATCACTTGAACCTGGGAGGTGGAGGTTGTGGTGAGCAGAGATCACGCCAATGCACTTTAGTCTGGGCAATAAGAGCGGGAAACCCTGTCTCGAAAATGATAATACATATAAACATTTCTGCAATTGGACTGTCTTTCCAAACACATGTGCACATATTTTATCTAAAATAGTTTCAGCTAAGAGTGCACACCAAAACAACTGTCCAAAGATAAAAGAACAACCAAATCATTAGGTACTCTCATGATGAAAAGAGGAAAAGGAGGAAATCTCATTCAAAATCTCCTAAGGTTCCAATGCTTATCAAATTTTAATGTGAATCTAGTTTATAGATTCAGATTCAGTAAGCCTTGGGTGGAACTTGACATTCTGCATTCTCACCTTGATGATGCCAGCACTGCCAGTTTGTGGACCTTGAGTATCAAGGTCCTAAGGAACCACTAAAATGTAGCTGATGTCAACACTAGATGAGAAAATGGAATCAACAGGTATTGGGAGTATGTGCCAGGTGCCTTATCTCATTTAATCTTTACCTCAACTCTATGAGAAACATATTATCAATCCTGTTTTATAAGATGAGGATAATTGAGGCTCAGATAAATTAACGTGCCCATGATTATACAGAACCAGATTTGAACCCAATCATATGACTCCATTTATTCTTTTTTAAGAGATAGTATAAATCAGTCATTGCAATTAACTTTAAACCACCCTCAAAAGAATAATAGGCCAGGCCGGGCACAGTGGCTCACGCCTGTAATCCTAGCACTTTGGGAGGCCAAGGTGGGCGGATCACCTGAGGTCAGGAGTTCAAAACCAGCCTGCCCAACATGGTGAAACCCCGTCTCTACCAAAAATACAAAAATTAGCTGGGCATGGTGGCAGGCATCTGTAATTTCAGCTACTTGGGAGGCTGAGGCAGGAGAATTGCTTGAACCCAGGAGGCAGAGGTTGCAGTGAGCAGAGATCATGCCACTGTACTCCAGCATGGGTAAAAGAGTGAGACTCCATCTCAAAAAAAAAAAAAAAAAAAATAGACCAGACACAGTGGCTCATGCCTGTAGTCTCAGGCGTGAGACTGAGACTTAGGAGGCCAAGGAAGGAGGATCGCTTGAGCACTGAGGTTGAAGCTGCAGTGAGCCTCTGCACTCCAGCCTGAGGAACAGAGCATGGGCCCTATCTCCAAAAAAAAAAAAAAAAAAAAAAAGAATAACAACGTGTTGCATGACATCTTGTCTTGGATATATGGATATAGACTTTCACTTTCCTCTATTAGCTCTTTCTTCAAAATGTCCTACCTTTTATTGTTATCCCCCTGCTTTGATGCTGGTCATTGTCATCCACACTTGAACTACAATAGTAGACACCTACCTAACTGTTCTGACTCTAGCCTCTTGCCTCATCAATCTAGAGATTATTCTGCAGTCTCCAGGAATTCACTAAATGTGAGCAGACCAGAAGCATGGTAAAAATAGTGTTTCAAGAGGAATTCAAAGTACTTTATAATCCCACAATTCTCCTATCAAATCTCTTGGGTGGCATATAAAGCCAGCTTCCCCACTGATAAACAAAAATATTCTGCAAAGAACATAATACATTTTAACAAGATGCTGTGATGGAATGGAACGTTTTATTTCCATTTGTCTTTTTTCTTTTCTTTTTTTTTTTTGACACGGTGTTTTGCTCTTTTGCCCAGGCTGGAGTGCAGTGGCACAATCTTGGCTCACTGCAACCTCCGCCTCCCGAGTTCAAGCAATTCTCCTGCCTCAGCCTCCTGAGTAGCTGGGATTACAGGTGTGCACCATCACCCCCAGCTAATTTTTGTATTTTTAGTAGAGACGGGGTTTCACCATGTTGGCCAGGCTGGTCTCAAACTCCCAACCTCAAGCGATTTGCCCATCTCAGCCTCCCAAAGGGCTGGGATTACAGGCTTAGCCACCCTGCCCAGCGGTCATTTATCGTTTTTCTAGTGGTGGTCAGGGCAAAGGAATGCCTTCCTGCTTCTGCCTCCTAAACACTCATTTCTCTAGACCAGAGGAGAGTACCTCCTTCCATCACAAGTCATTTTCTACTCCATTCCACATTAATCATTTCCAGAAGTCCATCTATACCATTACTTACTGACACAGTTTCATACTATTTCACATTGCTATAGTTTTGTTTGTTTGTTTTTTGAGATGGAGTCTCACTGTGTTGCCAGGCTGGAGTGCAAGGGTATGATCTTGGCTCACTGCAACCTCCACCTCCCAGGTTCAAGTGATTCTCCTGCCTCAGCCTCCTGAGTAGCTGGGACTACAGGCACGTGCCACCACACCCAGCTAATTTTTGTATTTTTAGTAGAGGCGAGGTTTCACCATGTTAGCTAGGATGGTCTTGATCTCTTGACCTCATAATCCACCCACCTCGGCCACCCAAAGTGCTGGGATTACAGGCGTGAGGCACCATGCCCAGTCATAGTTATGTTTTTATGTAAATTTTCTCCATAACCAGATTATACATTTTTTATTAATACCTGCACAGCTGGAACAGATTATGAATTTATGAAAGGTAGATAATGTCTTGATTATATTTTATCCCCAGGAAACCTAAAGGACAGTGATGTATGTGCACACGAAGTAAATCTTTGCTTCACAAGCTCGCCTGATCATAAAAATGACCTGGCCAAGCATGCTGGCTCACACCTGTAGTCCCAGCTACTTGTGAGGCTGAGATATAGGATCACTTAAGCCCAGGATATCCAGGCTGCAGTGAGCCATGATTATACCACTGTGCTCCAGCCTGGGTGGCAAAGCAAGACCCTGTCTCAAGAAAACATTTTAAAAGTAAATTAAAAAAAATTAAAAATCACCTAGCAGGTAGATTTCCTGGAGATTGTTTCAGAAAAATAGGCATGAAAGCAGAAATCTTAAATCTATCAACAAGCACTACAGATCCAAATTCAGAAAACTTTTGGTAGTATTTATTTATTTATTTTTTTTTTGAGACGGAGTTTCACTCTTGTTGCCTAGGCTACAGTGCAATGGTGCGATCTCAGCTCACTGCAACCTCCGCCTTTCCCAGGTTCAGGCAATTCTCCTGCCTCAGACTCCTGAGGAGCTGGGATTACAGGTGCCCACCCCGCCCACCTAATTTTTTGTATTTTTAGTAGAGATGGGGTTTCACCATGTTGACCAGGCTGGTCTCAAACTCCTGACCTCAAGTGATCCATCCACCTCGGCCTCCCAAAGTGCTGGGATTATAGGCGTGAGCCACCGTGCCCGGCCAACCCTCAGTAGGACTTCTAAAACTTAACCTTATGTTCTCATTTATGATTTTCTTATAATGCTTTATACACTTTACTGAGCAATAGGTGTAAAACATGTTAATAAAACTTGCAGAAAAATACAAAATAGTATAGCAGGAGATCTTAAATTATAGAGCAATTGAACCCTTATTTCACAAATGAGGAAACTGAGGTCAGAAAACCTAAATCGTACAGCTAATGAGTAGCAAAAATAGAAATTGTATCTTTTGTCTTTCAGCCCAATACTTCTATTGCACCATACCAAAATTTATTTATAAAAGATCAGCAGTAAAGCATTATTTACTAATGTCCATCAAAAACAGACCAGTTGAATAAACTCTGGTACATCCTCACTGTGTAGCTGTGGAAATGAATAAGAATTACCTCTATTCCAATACGGAATGATCTCCAAAATATTTTAGGTGAAAAGACCAAGATGCTGAGCAGTGTATACAGTAGGAAAACTTTTTGTGTCAGGGAAAAAAAGAATATATGCAGATATTGGCTTATCATTGCAAAATCCAACAGTTAAAGGATAAACCAAAACCATATAAATATTAGAATGGTTCAAGCACCAACCATGAGACAACCCTTGGCAATTCCTCCTCAAAGTCCCAGCTATAAAAGTGGCAGTAGGCCAGAAGCGGTGGCTCACGCCTGTAATACCAACACTTTGGGAGGCCGAGGTGGGCAGATCACGGGGTCAGGAGTTTGAGACCAGCCTGACCAACATGGTGAAACACCATCTCTACTAAAAATACAAAAATTGTCTGGGAGTGGTGATGCGTGCCTGTAATCCCAGCAACTCAGGAGGCTGACACAGAAGAATCTCTTGAACCTAGGAGGTGGGGAGACAGAAGCTGCAGTGAGCCAAGATTGTACTCCTGCACTCCAGCCTGGGCAACAGAGCAAGACTCCGTCTTAAAAAAAAAAGAAAGAAAGTGGCAGTAAGTCTGAGGGGTGGTCCCTACTATAGGATATTCTTAAAAGTTCTGGGCCTGGTGTGGTGGCTCACGCCTGTAATCCCAGCACTTTGGGAGGCCGAGGCAGGTGGATCACCTGAAGTCAGGAATTCAAGACCAGCCTGACCAACATGGAGAAAACCTCGTCTCCACTAAAAATACAAAATTAGCCGGGCATGGTGGCATGTGCCTGTAATCCCAGCTACTTGGGAGGCTGAGGCAGGAGAATCCCTTGAACCTGGGAGGCGGAGGTTGCAAAGAGCCAAGATCGCGTCATTGCACTCCAGCCTGGGCAACAAGAGCGAAATTCTGTCTTAAAAAAAAAAAAAAAAGTTCTGGGCCAGGTGCAGTGGCTCATGTCTGTAATCCCAGCACTTTGGGAGTCTGAGGTGGGTGGATCGCCTGAGCCCAGGAGTTCGCGACCACCCTGGACAAAATGGCAAAACCCTAACTCTACAACCCAGGCACGGTGGGTCACGCCTATAATCCCAGCATTTTAGGACGCCAAGGCGGGTGGATCACCTGAGGTCGGGAGTTCCAGAACAGCCTGACCAACGTGGTGAAACCCCATCTCTACTAAAAAACACAAAAATTAGCTGGGCATGGTGGCAGGCGCCTGTAGTCCCAGCTACTCAGGAGGCTGAGACAGGAAAATCGCTTGAACCGGGGAGGCAGAGGTTGCAGTGAGCCGAGATGGCACCATTGCACTCCAGCCTGGGTGACAGAGCAAGACTCCGTCTCAAAAAAAAAAAGAAAAAAAAAAAGAAAAGACTTGCCTATAAGTCATAGGCTGTATTATAAGCTTAATGCTGGACAATTTTTAAATGACTTCTCTGTAAGTCATATCTTTGTACATGTAGCAAGCTGTCACATTATAGAAAAATGAACACATTGCCTTCACTTTTCCATCAACTGCAACCTTAGAGCACTCATTTTCAGTTAAGATACAGATTCCCTATGTTCAATAATACAGTGCCACATAAAAATTCCACTCAATCCAAAAATTCGAAGTTTTTGCAATATAGGCAACAACATGCTAAATTAATTGTAAAACAACTACAGCACTAAGGTGAATAACTTGTACTGGGATATAGAAGTTCAGTATCAAAGCTACTAGCAACACCAATCCACAAAGATTCTATAAAAGTTTAGTGTAATTTGCTGGGCGTGGTGGCTCACGCCTGTAATCCCAGCACTTTGGGAGGCCGAGGTGGATGGATCACATGGTCAGGAGTTCAAGACCAGCCTGGCCAATATGGTGAAACCCTGTCTCTACTAAAAAAAACTACAAAAATTAGCCAGGCGTGGGGCAGGCGCCTGTACTCCCAGCTACTTGGGAGGCTGAGGCAGAAGAATCACTTGAACCCGGGAGGTGGAGGTTGCAGTGAGCAGAGATTGCGCCACTGCACTCCAGCCTGGGCGACAGAACAAGACTCGGTCTCAAAACAAAATCAAAAACAAAAAAAACATGGAAAAAAAAAAGTTTGGTGTAATTCTCACTTAAGCGGTCACCTTCAATCAAAAAGGAATTAAGATCTTCTTATTTATTGTTGGGAAAAAGGAGACAGTACTAACAACCACCTATAATCAACATTGTAAGGAATAACAATTAAATATTTGCTGTATTAATTGTCATTAAATTAAAAACACAGTACCTCTTGTACTAGTTTACAAAACAAAAACAAAAAAGCACCATCACTCTAAAGTTGTCACCACTTAGTAATCTGAGATATTTTAATTGCAGCTGCGGTATTTGTTTGTTGCCTGTGTGTATGACTCATATAGAAAGGTTTTCCCAACATGGCTGGATTTTTGAGAATGCAGAAGCCATAACTGGGGCATACTGTGTGGGAAGTATCATGACAGTGAATGAATAAAAGGGGAAAAGAACTCATGACATAATTTTTTTTAAGTTTTTATAAAAAGCAAGTCACTCACTGAAGGCAGGCTCTGCAGAATAAAAGGAAAGGCTGGGGAAAAGCCATCCCTGCTCTGAGAAGCCTTCCTTGACTCTCTTGGTTGGATTCAGTGCACTTCTTAGACTACATAGCACTTAACGGGTTTCCTTGTCTGGCTCCCCAGCCATACTGTATGCAACTTCAGACCAAAAGCTGTCTTAAATTAGTACCTACTTCCCAAAATGCCTGCCATATGGAGGGCCCTCAGTAGGTGGTTCATAAATAGGAATAATCAATTTTATATTTACATTTTATTTTACATTTCACTTTCAAAACACTATCTGTTTTGATCCACGCTAACAATCATGGGAAGGGCTTTATTTAATCAAATGGCTTTTGATTTTATAAAGAATTAATTCAGGGCTGGGTACAGTGGCTCACGTCTGCAATCCCAGCACTTTGGGAGGCTGAAGCAGGTGGATCGCCTGAGGTCAGGAGTTCCGAGACCAGCCTGGCCAATGTAGTGAAACCCTGTCTCTACTAAAAATACAAAAAATTAGCTGGGCATGGTGGCGGGCATCTGCAATCCCAGCTACTCAGGAGGCTGAGGCAAAAGAATCACTTGAACCTGGGAGGTGGAGGTTGCAGTGAGCAACATCATTGCACTCCAGCCTGGGAAACAAGAGCAAAACTACGTCTCAAAAAGAGTTAATTCAATGACTAAAACAATCCTGAAATCACAAAGATAATTATATATTTGTTCATCTTTGAGATAGCTTCTCCTTGGGACCTCAGTATTCTCATAAAATTCAGATGTTTTGCTAGCATTTTCTTTGCTTGCTCTCCATAATAGGTAGGACTCACCCTGCTCTGAATCTTACTAAGGGTTTAAACTACATAAAGCTATTATTCTGTAATCCCAGCACTTTGGGAGGCCGAGACGGGCGGATCACGAGGTCAGGAGATCGAGACCATCCTGGCTAACACGGTGAAACCCCGTCTCTACTAAAAAAAAAAATACAAAAAACTAGCCGGGCGCGGTGGCGGGCGCCTGTAGTCCCAACTACTCGGGAGGCTGAGGCAGGAGAATGGCGTGAACCCGGGAGGCGGAGCTTGCAGTGAGCTGAGATCCGGCCACTGCACTCCAGCCTGGGCGGCAGAGCGAGACTCCGTCTCAAAAAAAAAATAAAAAAAAAAAAATAAAGCTATTATTAAAGACCCTTCTAGAAATCACACAAAAAGAAGCATCCTAAGTTATTTTTTTCTGATCCTGTTCTTTTTGTAACTAAGGTAAGCAATTGCAAAAGTCAAAATCTGGAGAGCAAGTGATGTCATGGATGTCATGAAGTTGCATCAATACCTGATGATGATTTAGCATAACAGTGCAACATATTATGCCAAGAAGCATGATGAGCCACCAGGATGTTTTACTGCATTAATTTCATGACTCTTTATTAGCAAATTGATATGCAAAGTAACTCTCCAATTTTCTACCACAGAGAAGCTGCTGGTTCAGATTTACATCTTTAGCAAAGACACTAAGAAAATCGACAAATTTCTATGGAAAAGTCTTTGATTTAAAAATAGAAGAGGTGGCTGGGCGCAGTGGCTCAAGCCTGGGGTGGGGCAGGGTATCGCTTGACACCAGAAGTTTGAGATCAGCCTGGGCAACATGGTGAAACCCCATCTCTACGAAAATTTAAAAAAAAAAAAATTAGCCGGGCGTGGTGGCGCACGCCTGTAATCTCAGCTTCTCAGGAAGCTGAAGCAGGAGAATGGCTAAACCCAGGGGATGGAGATTGCAGCGAGCCGAGATTGTGCCACTGCACTCCAGCCTGGGTGACAGACAGAGTGAGAGACAACCAAAAAAAAAAAAAAAGAGAGAGAAAATGGTCAAATAATAACCTAAAACAGTTGTCATTTTAACAGTGAAAAGCTTTTTAAGATATGCCACATGCCTATGGATCAATGTAGACTGAATCATGTATTTATATTGGTTTGTCAAAAGCAAACAGTTACTGGGTATAAAATGACAACATACAATAGAAAAGACATCCAATCAGATTACACATATGAATACACTGAAAGTTAGCAATTTAACACAGCATCACTAATGGCCGTAAGAGCTACAGACTTAATTCTAAATGTTCAATTCTAAATGATGGTACTTCCTCCAAATTTTCCTTGTCTCTTTAAATCCATGATGTCATCATTCTTAAGTACAAGTAAAGCCAATTTGTTACAAAAGGTATTTTCGTGTGTCCAAGCAAAAGCAAATGCCTCAACAATTCCCCATGCAAGTGCAATGAAGTCATCATTCCTCAAGGAAGAGACCACAAGGCTTCAAACCGACTTCCCTACGTGACAGAAACACAATCGAAGTCTCCCAATTAGCATTTAAACAACAACAAAAGTTGTTCTCAAAAAGGAACAACATAGTTACAATGTCGCTGCCAGCAAGTATGAACTGGTAATGTATCAGAATTTTCATCTAGATCGATCAGAATCCCACCACAGAAAAATTCAAAGACGCTGGCAATTAAGAAATGAAGCTTTTATTTTCCTAATAGAAGTCGGGAGATTTAACAGACAAAACAATTGATTATTCTGAATCTTAACAATCCGAAGCTTTCAAACGAACTCAGCGCTGAAGTTACTCTGCAGCGACCATCAAGATCTCACAATCGTTTCCTCTTCGCTTACAAATTCGTTCCCACCCTCCACCGTTCCCTTTGCACACACAATTCTCGCCAAGAGAAGCCTTCCACATTCACAGCATGGATTGCTGTCTCAAGCAAGGAAATCCGCAGTTCCCATTTCTCTAGGGGAACACGCAGCAAGCTAGGGGATAGGAAAGGCCTTTTGTGTTTTATTTAACGTAAACCAATTCCAAAATTATCCCTTTGCAGCCGCAGATTCAGAGATGCTGGCCCCTAGCCGCAGCCCCAATTTTGATGCGCACCCGACCCCCGGCTCCCCTCTCGCATAGGAGTGAAAGGTTCGGAGGAGGAATGAAAGGATTATCTGACACCCTAAAGCCATCCTTGCCCGGACCACAGACCCCTTCACTGCCTGGGTGAGGGGACGAGAACCACCCTGCTGAGGAGAGGGGGTGGGTTCGCTCCCGACCAAAAGGCTGGCTGGAAAGGACCTCTCCTCCTCGCCTCACTCGAGGACGGCGATAGCAAGGCACCCTGCCCAACCAGGACCGACCCCCGCGCGGGATACGGGGCCTGCGCCAGACCCCGGGCGCCCGCTGCCCCTTGCCAGTCCCGGGCATAAAGGGCATGAGGCGCCGGCTCCCCACCGCGGCCCGGGGAGGAGAGGCCTCACCTGGCCCAGCCCGCTCCACGCTCTCGGGTTCGCTCCGCTGGCGAAGGTAATGAGGGAGCCAGGGACAGGGCCAGAGCAGAGGCGCTCTGCGTCAGGCCGCGATAGCGGTGCTCGGGGCTCCTCACAGCTGGCGGGACCCCGAGCCGCCCGGAGCCGCCATCTTCCTCCACTCAAACGCCGCCGCCGCCGCCGCAGCTGCTGCTGCTCAGGCCGGGAGAAGACAGCGCAGAGCGCGCATGCGCCGGGGTGGGCGCGGAGGACGCGCGCGCACTCACTCACGTCAGCACGGCGGCCTGTCGCGGGGCGGCCAGGCGGCGGCGCCATATTGAGAAGGGCCGTGGTCACAGACTGAGGTTCTCTGGAAGGTGGAAGGCGGTCGGGGTAGCCAGGCTTCCGCACCCGCCTTCGCCGCGTCTCTAGTGTCGCCTCATAGCCGCACCCACGCTCCGCTGAACTGTCTGGGGCAACTGGGTGGTTTTTCCAGTGGTTTGAGACTAACGTTTAGCCAGGAATTAACTCACTTCTACCCCGAGGGCCCGATGAGCACAGAGGGCTGTGGCTGATGTAAGTGCCCATGGATATTGCCAAGGGGAGGGAAACTCTGCCTGAGGTGTGCAAGAGAAGCCTCCCTTAAATGTAGCCTCGTAGCAACCACTGTGTGAGTTCTTACTAGCTCCGCTTTTAAGATGAGGAAACTGAGGCACAGAAAACGATCAGTTATTTCACCAGAGTCACACACCTAGCAGTGAAGGTGGGCGGCGCGGGAAAGAGGATTTAAACTCAGGCATGTCTGGTTCCCAAGCTCCTTTACTTCCTGCTGGCTATCACCAGGGGATAGGATCCAGCAAAGTCCCCCTTCTCAAGGGAGCAAGCTGGTGTGTAGGTGAGAACCTTCATGAGCCCAGCCCTACAGCATATGGTCTAAGGAAATGCCAGATACAGAGTCAAAGGCTTCCATCTAAACTCTGTAAGCCAAAAAAAAAAAAAAAAATCTAAGGCCCCCCCCGCAAAACCATCCGAATGGACTTCCTCCTAGGCCAGGGCAGTCTAAAATGTAACCAACCTGAGACTGGTTCAGGCCATGACAGGAAGCGGGACATAAGACATGCCTCATTACACCCTCCAGCATTGACATCAACACAACAGACCTTAAGACTGTTAAGAAACATTTACGGCCGGGCGCGGTGGCTCAAGCCTGTAATCCCAGCACTTTGGGAGGCCGAGACGGGCGGATCACGAGGTCAGGAGATCGAGACCATCCTGGCTAACATGGTGAAACCCCGTCTCTACTAAAAATACAAAAAACTAGCCGGGCGTGGTGGCGGGCGCCTGTAGTCCCAGCTACTCGGAGGCTGAGGCAGGAGAATGGCGTGAACCTGGGAGGCGGAGCTTGCAGTGAGCCGAGATCGCGCCACTGCACTCCAGCCTGGGTGACACAGCGCGAGACTCCGTCTCAAAAAAAAAAAGAAACATTTACAATCTATTCTCTCTGGAGCCTGCCTGCCACCTGGAGGTTTCACATGCATGATGAAACTTTGGTGTCCACAACCCCTATCATAACCCAGACATTCATTTCTATTGATAATAAGTTTTTTTTTTTGAGACCAGGGTCTGGCTCTGTTGCCCAAGCTGGAGTCTAGTGATGAGTTCTTGGTTCGCTGCAACCTCTGCCTTTGGGGCTCAAGCTGTCCTCCTACCTTAGCTTCCTGAGTAGCTGGGACTATAGGCGGGCACCACCATGCCTGGCAAATTTTTCCATTTTGTTGTAGACACAGGGTTCACCATGTTGCCCATGCTCCTCTCAAACTCCTGAGCTCAAGCAATCCACTTGCCTCGGCCTCCCAAAGTGCTGGGATTACAGGCGTGTGCCACCGCACCAGGCCTATTGATAACTCTTTCAACTCATTGCCAATCAGACAGTTTTTAAATCTGCCTATAACGTGAAAGCCCCCACTTCAAGTTTCCAGTCTTTCTGCACCAAACTAATGTAGTTTTTATTTATTTATTTATTTACTTATTTTTATTTATTTATGTTTTTTTTTTTTGAAACAGAGTCTTGCTCTGTCACCCAAACTAGAGTGCAGTGGCACCAACTCCACTCACTGCAACCTCCACCTCCTGGGTTCAACCAATTTGCTATTTGCCAAATGTAGTTTTTGGTTTTTTTTGAAATGGAATTTCGCTCTGTCGCCCAGGCTAGAGTGCAGTGGCGTGATCTCTGCTCACTGCAAGCCCCACCTCCTGGGTTCACGCCATTCTCCTGCCTCAGCCTCCAGAGTAGCTGGGACTACAGGCGTCTGCCACCACGCCTGACTAATTTTTTGTATTTTTAGTAGAGACAGAGTTTCACTATGTTGGCCAGGCTGGTCACCAACTCCTGACTTCAGGTGATCCACCCGCCTCGGCCTCCCAAAGTGCTGGGATTACAGGGGTGAGCTACAACGCCTGGCCTTATTTTTATTTTTTTTATTTCTTTCTTTTCTTTTTTTTTTTGAGACAGAGTCTCACTCTGTCACCCAGGCTAGTGCAGTGGCATGATCTCGGCTCACTGCAACCTCCACCTCCCAGGTTCAAGCAATTCTCCTGCCTCAGCCTCCTGAGTAGCTGGGACTACGGGTGCACATCACCATGCCTGGCTAACTTTTTGTATTTTTAGTAGAGACGAGGTTTCACCATGCCGGCCAGGCTGATCTTGAACTCCTGACCTCGTGCTCCACCTGCCTCAGCCTCCGAAAGTGCTGGGATTACAGGTGTGAGCCACCACACCAGATCTAATTTTTGTATTTTTAGTAGGGGCAGGGTTTCACCATGTTGGCCAAGTTGGTCTCAAACTCTTTTTTTTTTTTTTTTTTTGTGAGACGGAGTCTCGCTCTGTCGCCCAGGCTGGAGTGCAGTGGCCGGATCTCAGCTCATTGCAAGCTCCTCCTCCCGGGTTCGCGCCATTCTCCTGCCTCAGCCTCCTGAGTAGCTGGGACTACAGGCGCCCGCCACCACGCCCGGCTAGTTTTTTGTATTTTTAGTAGAGACGGGGTTTCACCGTGTCAGCCAGGATGGTCTCGATCTCCTGACCTCGTGATCCGCCCGTCTCGGCCTCCCAAAGTGCTGGGATTACAGGCTTGAGCCACCGCGCCCGGCCGGTCTCGAACTCTTAACCTTAGGTGATCCGCCTGCGTTGGCCTCCCAAAGTGCTGGGATTACAGGGGTGAGCCACCACGCCCAGCCTGCACATTTTCAATATTGGTAAGTTGCCATTTACGTATCACAACTATCTATATAGCTTCAGCTTGTGCATCAGATACAAAGTTATGATGGGCTTTGAGCTTGTATTCTGATTAGCATCAAAGTGTTTTATGTGGTGTACCAAAAGCACCTGAAGTTTTGAGTGCAGGTTTAACATACAGGCCCCAGAAGTCAGACACAGTGGCTCATGCCTGCAATCTCAACACTGGCAGGCCAAGGTGAGCAGATTGCTTGAGCCCAGGAGTTCCCTCCTGGGCAATATAGGGAGACCCCACCTCTTAAAAAAAAAAAAAAAAAAAAAAAAATTGCAGCCGGGTGCGGTGGCTCACCAGCACCTGATAATCTGGTAATCCCAGCACCTTGGAAGGCCGAGGCGGGCAGATCACCTGAGGTTGGGAGTTCGAGACCAACCTGACCAACATGGAGAAACTCCGTTTCTACTAAAAATACAAAATTAGCTGGGTGTGGTGGCACATGCCTGTAATCCCAGCTACTCGGGAGGCTGAGGCAGGAGAATCGCTTGAACACACGAAGCGGAGGTTGTGGTGAGCCGAGATCATGCCATTGCACTCTAGCCTGGGCAACAAAAGCAAAAATCTGTCAAAAAAAAAAAAAAAAAAAAAGCCAGGTGCAGTGGCTCATGGCTGTAATCCTAGCACTTTGGGAGGCCAAGGCAGGCAGATCACAAGGTCAGGAGTTTGAGACCAGCCTGGCCAGTATGGTGAATCCCATCTCTATTAAAAATACAAAAATTAGCCAGGCGTGGTGGCACGTGCCTGTAGTCCCAGCTGCTCAGGAGGCTGAGGCAGAAGAATTGCTTGAACCTGGGAAGCAGAGATTGCAGTGAGCTGAGATCACGCCACTGCACTCCAGCCTGGGCGACAGAGCAAGACAAGACACCGTCTCAAAAAAAAAAAAGTGGACTCTGTCTCAGGAAAAAAAAAAGAAAATCACCTAAGGTCAGGAGTCCGAGACCAGCCTGGCCAACATGGAGAAACTGTCTCCACCAATAATACAAAAATTAGGGCCAGGCGCGGTGGCTCGTACCAGTAATCCCAGCACTTTGGGAGGCCGAGACGGGTGGATCACCTGAGGTTGGGAGTTTGAGACCAGCCTGGCCAGCATGGTGATACTCCGTCTCTACTAAAAATACAAAAATTAGCCAGGCTTGGTGGCAAGCACCTGTAATCCCAGCTACTTGGGAAGCTGAGGCAGGAGAATCTCTTGAACCCGGGAGGCAGAGGTTGTAGTGAGCCGAGATCCCACCATTGCACTCCAGCCTGGACAAAAGAGCAAGATTCTGTCTAAAAAAAAAAAAAAAAAAAAGAAAAAAAAAATTAGACGGGTGTCGTGGCGCAGGCCTCTAATCTCAGCTACTCAGAAGGCTGAGGCAGTAGAATTGCTTGAATCTGGGAGGCGGAGGATGCAGTGAGCTGAGATCACGCCATTGCACTCCAGCCTGGGTGATGAGAGAAACTCCGTCTCCAAAAAAAATAAATAAGCAAAAAGCAAAAACTTAGCTGGGTGTGGAGGCACACACCTATAGTCCCAGCTACTCAGTACTCAGGAGACTGAAGCAGGAGGATCGCTTGTGCCTGGAAGGTGGAGGTTGCAATGAGCCATGATTGTGCCACTGTACTGCAGCCGGGTGACCGAGTGAGACCAGAAAGAGTGAGTGTGAGAGAGACAGAGAGAGAGAGAGACTCATGCTTTAGGGCCTCTGACAATACCTGTGTATGCCACGGCATCAACCGTTTTTTTGTTTTTTTTTTTGAGATGGAGTCTCGCTGTGTCTCCCAGGCTGGAGTGCAGTGGTGCAATCGCCGCTAACTGCAAGCTCCGCCACCTCCCGGGTTAACGCCATTCTCCTGCCTCAGCCTCCCTAGAAGCTGGGACTACAGGCGCCCACCACCACGCCCGGCTAATTTTTTTGTATTTTCAGTAGAGATGGGGTTTCACCGTGTTCGCCAGGATGGTCTCAATCTCCTTGATCTCATGATCCGCCCGCCTCGGCCTCCCAAAGTGCTGGGATTACAGGCGTGAGCCACCGCACTCCACCTTTTTTTTTTTTTTGAGACAAAGTCTTGTCCTATCGGTCAGGCTGGAGTACAATGGCATGATCTCGGGTCACTGCAACCTCTGCCTCTTGGGTTCAAGCGATTCTCCTGCCTCAGCCTCCCGAGTAGCTAGGACTACAGGCGCGTGCCACCACGACCAGCTAAGTTTTGAATTTTTAGTAGAGAAGGGGTTTCGCCATGTTGGCCACGATGGTCTCGATCTCTTGACCTCGTCTTCTGCCTGCCTCTGCCTCCCAAAGTGCTGGGATTACAGGCGTGAGTTACTGTGCCGGGCCGCCACTGCCTCAACTTTTTGGGTTTATCCCTGGAAGAAGAAACTGCCATTACTTTTTCAATTTTAGAGCTAATTTGGTTCCATCCCTGATTTTACAGATGAGGAATCAGACTGAGAAGAGACTTGCCCAAGGTCACAAGGGGTCTATGTGATTAACGAAGACTGATCTCCTGGTTACCCATTTTATGGAACAAAAACTATTTCATTTGCAGCATTCTCAGATGATTTCCAAGATATCTATCTTTCTTGTCTCCTTGAAAATTCAGTCTCAGAAATGCCCAACCAATGCCTTTGTTAAGGGTTGTTGCCCAATATGGCAAAATTGTAAGAAACCACCTCCCTCTGCTGGTAATAAGGCATAACGACAAAGCTTAAATATAGGAGTCACTTGCATTTAGGAAAAACTATTGCTCCAGAACGAGGTTATGTCTGACAGTTTCAACCACTTTGCTGTTGGCAAGACTCAGTCAGGATAATTTACTTCAAAGAATGGGTTCACAGGAGAATGTATTCCAAGTAAATATAGTCTCAGAGAGTGAACAAGACAAAATCCATGAAATTGGTGAACTCAGCAGAATTACTGGGTTTTTGTGGTTTTTTATTGTTTTGTTTTTTGTTTTTTGAGATGGAATATCACTCTGTCACCGGGGCCAGAGTGCAGTGGCATGATCTTCGCTCACTGCAACCTCCAACTACCAGGTTCAAGCGATTCTACTGCCTCTGCCTCCTGAGTAGCTGGGATTACAGGCATGCACCACCACACCTGGCTAATTTTTGTATTTTTAGTAGAGATGGGGTTTCACCATGTTGGTCAGGCTGGTGTCGAACTCCTGACCTCGTGATCTCCCCGCCTTGGCCTCCCAAAGTGCTGGGATTACAGGCGTGAACCACTGTGTCCGGCCCAGAATTACTTGAGTTTCAGACTTAGAGACTTAAAGCTGCTGGTGAAATATCCATGTGGAGATGGCAATAAGAAGCCTAGCTATAAAAATCGGAATCAGAAACACCAGGTCAGTTCTCAGTTAGAAGTCAACTTTGGCAGTCTTCAGCATACAGTGGATGGCTTATACCATGAGCATCTAGGTGAGAACAGTGGACTGAGGACAGACCCTGGAAATGAACAATATTTCAGAGTCAGGAAGTCGTCAAACCAGAGAATTAGTAAGCGTGTCACTTAAACTTCTAAATAAAGACCAGTAACATTTAACACATGGTTGCAGTTTATGATAATAATCATTAAGAATGCCAATAACAGGCCGGGCAGGGTGGTTCACGCCTGTAATCCCAACACTTTGGGAGATTGAGGTGGGCAAATCATCTGAGGTTAGGGGTTCCAGAGCAACCTGGCCAACATGGTGATACCTGGTCTGTACTAAAAATACAAAAATTAGCTGGGCATGGTGGCAAGCACCTACAGTCTCGGCTACTTGGAAGGTTGAGGCAGGAGAATCACATGAACCCAGGAGGCAGAGGCTGCAATGAGCCAAGATTGCGCCACTGCACTCCAGCTTGGGCGACAGTGAGAGTCTGTCTGAAAAAAAAAAAAAAAATACAAATTGCGAAATTTCGCAACAGGAAGATTTTAGTTCAGAAAGGTTAATGGCATACTAAAAATATAAGAAAAAACACATTCCAAGTCAGATAACTTGGTTATAGCAGCCAAATGCAACACTACTGAATGACATGTGTTTAAAACTGAGAGAAAAACAGGAACATGTCAGTAAGAATATAAACACATGGTGTTTGCTTATCTCCCCGCCTTTTTATTTTTTTATTTTTTGAGACGGAGTCTCACTCTGTCGCCCAGGCTGGAGAGCAATGGCACAATCTTGGCTCACTGCAACTGCCACCTCCTGGGTTCAAGCAACTCTCCTGCCTCAGCTTCCCAAGTAGCTGGGATTACAGGTGCCCGCCACCACATCCAGCTAATTTTTGTATCTTTGGTAGAGATGGGGTTTCACCATGTTGACCAGGCTGGTCTTGAACTCCTGACCTCAAGTGACTCGCCCACCTCGGCCTCCCAACGTGTTGGGATTATAGGCGTGAGCCACCACGCCTGGCATCTCCTTGCCCTTATATTTTAAGAAAGAAAGGATGATTACAGAAGTCACAGTTACAGATCTTCCTCAGGCAGACGAGACACTCCCATAATGATAATAGCTAACCCTTATGACTCTTGTTCTAGGCATTTCAGCATAGTAACTGGTTAAATTCTTACAATCTACTTTCGAAGTAGCTATCTCTAATGTATACACTTGGGGAAACTGAGACATAGAATCCTTATGTAACTTGCGTAAGATCACACACCTTTTTTTTTTCAGCAGAGATGGACTTTTGCCTTGTTGCCCAGGCTGGTCTCAAACTGCAGGGCTCAAGTGATCCACCCGCCTCACCCTTCCAAAGTGCTGGGATTATAGGCATAAGCCACTGCACCCGGCCACATAAGTAACTTTTTTTTTGAGATGGAGTTTCGCTCTTGTTATCCAGGCTGGAGTGCAATGACGTGCTCTCGGCTCACCGCAACCTTCGCCTCCCAGGTTCAAGCGATTTTCCTGCCTCAGCCTCCCGAGTAGCTGGGATTACAGGCATGTGCCACCATGCCTGGCTAATTTTTTTTTTTTTTTCTTTTTTGAGATGGAGTCTCGCTCTGTCGCCCAGGCTGGAGTGCAGTGGCCGGATCTCAGCTCACTGCAAGCTCTGCCTTCCGGGTTTAGGCCATTCTCCTGCCTCAGCCTCCGGAGTAGCTGGGACTACAGGCACCCGCCACATTGCCCGGCTAGTTTTTTGTATTTTTCAGTAGAGACAGGGTTTCACCATGTTAGCCAGGATGGTCTCCATCTCCCGACCTCGTGACTAATTTTGTATTTTAAGTAGAGACGGGGTTTCTCCATGTTGGTCAGGCTGGTCTCGAACCCCTGACCTCAGGTGATCTGCCCGCCTCTGCCTCCCAAAGTGGGATTATAGGCGTGAGCCACTACGCCCGGCCTCACATAAATAATTTCTTTTTTTTTTTTGAGACGTAATCTCCCTCTGTCCCCCAGGCTGGAGTGCAGTGGTGTGATCTCAGCTCACTGCAAGCTCCGCCTCCCAGGTTCACGGCGCTCTCCTGCCTCAGCCTCCTGAGTAGTTGGGACTACAGGCGCCCGCCACCGCGCCCGGCTAATTTTTTGTATTTTTATTAGAGACAGGGTTTCACCGTGGTCTCGATCTCCTGACCTTGTGATCTGCCTGCCTGGGCCTCCCAAAGTGCTGGGATTACAAGCGTGAGCCACCGCGCCCGGCCTTTTTTTTTTTTTTTTGAGACAGAGCCTCTCTCTGTTGGTCAGGCTGGAGTGCAGTGGCATGATCTCGGCTCACTGCACCCTCTGCCTCCCTGGCTCAAGCGATTCTCCTGCCTCAGCCTCCCGAGTAGGTGGGGTAACAGGCGTGTGCCACCACTCCGTGTTTTTAGTAGAGACGGGTTACATCATGTTGGCCAGGCTGGTCTTGAACTCCTGACCTCAGGTAATCTGCCTGCTTCGGCCTCCCAAAGTGCTGGTATTACAGGCGTGAGCCACCGTGCCTGGCCAATAATTTTCAGAGGTAAAACTAACGTATTTATTATCTACCATTAAAGACCCAGGAGAACTTTAGTAGCTGGGAATCCCACTGGTTGTCCCAGCTGAGGTGCAATATTATCTTTTACCGTCTTTACCTTACGATAGCGGATATGGTGTTAATAAATGATTAGAATACTGCTTTATGAGCAGGAAATAATGTAATCATTTTCACCCTATCAGAAATAATAAAATGTTTTCTGCATCAGCAGATATTTTTCATGATTTGTTGGTGTTTAAAAATCTTTTCAGAATTATGAAGATACCATTATCTGTAGTTTAGGAAAACTACGACTCACTTTAAAAGAAAAAAAAGTTTTAAGTGCCTGCCCTTAGAAAAGATGGTTCCCAAGAACACACTTCCGGTACTCGAGATGATGACTTCCCTTGAACTCCCATTCTGTAAGACGGATAACGCGTTGGCCCTTAAGAAAGATGGCATCTTTCCGCCTTCTCTGCCCCCTTCCAAGATGGCTGCCCCAATGTACTCTTGGGACCTTGCCTGGCGCCTCTTCCGGGCTAGGCAGCGGGCGGGGTCCATTGAGTAAAGCCTTGCGTGCCTGCGCCCGCGACGGAGACGCGCTTCAAAGCGCAGGCGCGGGGAGGGGGTTGGGGAGGAGGGAAAGCGGCGAGTAAGATGGAAGATGAGGAGGTCGCTGAGAGCTGGGAAGAGGCGGCAGACAGCGGGGTAAGGAGGAGCCGCCGCCCCAGGGCAGGGCCGGGCGCGACCTGGCGTGAGGGGAGCCTCCGGGGAGCGGGTCTGGAGATAGTTCTCCCCAAGGAAGGGCCCCACACGCCGGGCTGGGGGTGGAGGAGAGGCCCCCAGTTCCTGAGTGCCGTGAAGGCCTCTTAAAGGGGCCGCGATCCACTTCTCTCCTTTCCTTTGCCTGGTGCGCCTCCCTCCGCCCACTAACGCGCGCGTCACCCGGGGCGCTCCACCCGCCACTTGGGGCCTCCTTTCCTGACCCCCCGCGCCCGCTCGCTGGCCCCGGGCCTCTGTGACTCTTTCCGACGGGCCCTGTCGCCCGAGGCACCATTTTAAAGTTCATGTGGTCTGACGGGGAGGGACACACCATGTGGGTGGGTGGGGGGGCTTGCGCAGACCCGGGACGCATGTCCGGCTTCGCAGGAAAGCAGGAGGAGGCTGCCGAGGGCGGGGGGTGGGGGGAAGTTGAGTCCTCTTTGGGCTACTCAACTCTGCTAAAATCCCCCACCATCCGTCACGGTGGGCGAGTCTGGGTTTTTTTGTCTTTCACTTTTACTCCAAGAAGAGTTTGTGGGCAGGCAGGCAGGTCTCACGGGGACACTGCCAAAGCAACCGAAAGCTCTGCGGGTAGCCCCTCTGCCACTCAGCGATCCGAGGCCCTGGGAGAGTCTAGGAGTGCGCTTGTCGGAGTCCAGGGGGAGGGGTGTGATATGTAAAACAGTCGCATTCCTGGGAAAGGAGTGCGGAGATGGACCGTTCGACTTGTTTTGGGAGTTTTTGTTTGCCTCCAGAAACTGTAGGAAAATAGTTTATCTCAAACAGGATCTGTGAATTCTCTTAGATTCGTGAATAATTTGGTCTTTTCAAAGTTTGTGGTGAAGATGGGGAGATGCCTTTTTCGTCTCCTCGTGTTCGTGTCTGTTCAATGCTGGCTCCACTGACATCCACCTTAAAGGTTTACGTGTGTGAGGAGTCGAGTGTACCAGGGTAGAGTAGGCGCTGGGTTTTTTTTCCTAAGCGCTTTTTGAGGGTGATTGTGAGCCCTGGAAGAGGCCGGGAAATTGACCCTGGCAGCAGTCAGTGGGTGTATCTAGCTCTACGGGAATGGGGAATGTTGAAACTTGGCTTTGAAGTTTTTCCGCTGGTTCAGCATTTCTCTCACGGTTGTTTATGTTTTTCCATTTAGCATAATTGAGAATTTGAAGGATTAGTTCGTTCAGAGGATATTTAGTAGCGTTCTTAATGTGACAGCCATCTTTCTTGAGTTTTGGCTTAAGTAAAGAAATTTAAAGATTTTATAGGGAGTAACAGGTGTCAGTTGGCTCCTTGTTCATTCAGCCCGCATTTTTGAGTGTCAGCTATATGCTAGACAGTGTTCTTACCAGTAACTTTGTGCCAGAAAATGCAACATTTTCGATACAGGCGTTTACTGCCTACCACTAATCTGAGTGAATCATCCAGACACCCCTCATGTCATCCCCTATAAAAAAGTTTGGCTTACAATTTTAATGTCATGCAAATTATACGTTTCTTGGGCATCTTGGCCTTTCTTTGGTTTTCCCCACCTGTTTCAAAGGGTCATAAGTTCCTCATGTTAGAGAAGTTGGAGGCCAATGAACAAAGATGAATAGGATTCAGCAGAAATTGGGGCTTACTTTTCTTTTTCAGAATGGTTAAGTCAATTAGAAATTAGCTAGTGCAGTCCCCCATTTAACAGCTGAATAAGCCTAGAAATGTGAGATTGAGAGACTTAGGTCTTTCTGATGCTTGTCCCGTGTTCTTTCTTTTTTCTTTTGGTTCCCAAGTTTTATTTAATAACTTATACGAAATATTCCAGATAAATGAAATTTAATCCTTGTCTTCCTCCTCTTTGTCCTGGTTGATCTGGAAGTAAGGTAATTTGTAACGATCGTTGCTGTTAGCAACTAGGAGCAACCAATCACGTAGATTATTCTTCTTCAAATATTTTTTAGTGAGATATTTGAAATACCTTTTGGAGAAAGGCACCTCGGATGTCACGTTGATCTTGCTTCTTACTCCTTTCAATGGTCACCACCCCTCCACCAAAGTTCTCAGCTTTTCCGTTCACTTTGATCTTTTCTTGCAAAAACTGCTCAAAATTGGTAGCATCCATGATTCCATCTTCTACGGGGTGAGTGCGATCAAGAGTGAACTTGAGATTGAGAACCTGCTGCTTTTTTTGCCCCCCTTCACCAGAGGCTTTTTCACAGGAACCATGGCAGCAGTGGAGGCAGAAAGCCAGTGTTCTTTCTACTATCCCTTACTTTAGTAATATCCTTTAAAAATGTACCACAGCCAGGTGCTGTGGCTCACACCTGTAATCCCAGCACCGTGGAAGGCTGAGGTGGGTGGATCACCCGAGGTCAGGAGTTTGAGACCAGCCTGGCCAACATAATGAAACCTCATCTCTACTAAAAATACAAAAATTAACCGGATGTAATGGCACATACCTGTAATCCCAGCTACTTGGGAGGCTAAGGCAGGAGAATTGCTTGAACCTAGGAGGCGGAGGTTGCAGTGAGCTGAGATCATGCCATTGCACTCCAGCCTAGGCAACAAGAGTGAAACTCCATCTCAAAAAAAAAAAAAGTACAGAAGTGGAACACAAACTTTGCCTTATTGGCATCATGAACACCTCTGCCAAAATGCAGGTTCTCTAATATATCTTATTTAATTGAATCCTTGAAACAACCTGTTGAGGCATTGTCCTCCTTTTATAGACAAGGAAATGGAGGTTTCACACAAGATCACACAGATAGTAAGTGGGGGAAGCTGGGATTTGATCCCAAGCCTATCTGATTTCAAGGCTGGGGTTTTTTTTCTCTAGCATTTTGCTGCTCCCTCTCTACCTGGGGACATGTGGAAATTTGCAAATTGGGTGTTCTTTCTTTTCCTTTCCTTTTTTTTTTCTTTTCTTTTTTTTTTTTTTTTTTGAGACAAGGTCTTACTCCATTGCCCAAGCTGGAGTGCAGTGGCTCAATCTCATCTCACTGCAACCTCCACCTCCCAGGTTCAAGCGATTCTCCTGCTTCAGCCTCCCGAGTAGCTGGGATCACAAGGCGCCTGCCACCACGCCCAGCTAATTTTTGTATTTTTAGTAGAGACGGGGTTTCACCATGTTGGCCAGGCTGGTCTCGAACTCCTGGCCTCAAGTGATCCTTCTGCCTTGGGCTCCCAAAGTGCTGGAATTACAGGCATGAGCCACTGCGCCTGGCCTTTTGTTGTTGTTGTTGTTTGTTTATTTGTTTGTTTTTTGAGATGGGGTTGCCCAGGCTGGGCTGGAACTCCTGGGCCTCCCAGTAGATCGTAGGCATGTGCCACTGGGCCTGGCAGCTTTCATTTAAGAAAATATATATATATATATTTATTTATTTACTTTAGATACAGGGTCTCAGTTTCCTAGGCTGAAGTGCAGTGGCATAATCATAGCTTACTGCAACCTTGAATTCTTGGGCTCTAGCAGTCCTCCTGCCTCAGCCTCCCAGAGTTCTGGGATTACAGGCATGAGCCATCGCCCTCAGCCACCTTTCATTTTTAACGGTTTGTCTGGGCTTATATTTGAACACTGTCTTGAATTTGATTCCCTTTTCACATTTCACAAAGGTTCTTGTGAATATGCACTTTTGAAAGAGGGGAGCCGGGGAGATGATATGTCGACATCATTGGGAAACCAACTGACTGCAGGCTATACATGTCTTTCGTACATAGGCAATTGTATATGTAAGAGTCTTGGCTTCAGGTGATCCCCTCTTCCTACTGGTAATGAGCTTTGAAGACCCTATTCCAAAAAACAAAAGCTGGGTGAAGACTAGTAACCTAAGTGTGAATATTGAAACTCCACAAAAATCCAGAGGCAGTTCTAATCCTTGAAAGTAAAGGATTTTGGAGATACCTGCCCTCCAACACCACAAGAAAATTTTTTTCTTTTTTCTTTTTTTTTGAGACAGGGTCTTGCTCTGTTGCCCAGGCTAGGGTGCAGTGGAGAACACTCACTGCAGTCTCAGGCAATTTCCTCCTCAAGCAATCTCCGCCTGCCTCAGCCTCCCAAGGTGCTGGGATTACAGGTGTGAGCCACCATGCCCAGCCAAAAATTTTTTGACATCATGTAGAATTTCTCCCCTCTCTTCCCCTCTCCCTTCCCCTCCCCCTTCCCCTCCCCTCCACTGCCCTCCCTCTGCTCCGCTCCCTCCCTTCCTTTCTTTTCTTTTTCCTTTTTTTTTTTTTTTTTTTTTGAGACAGAGTCTTCCTCTGTCGCCCAGGCTGGAGTGCAGTGGCACGATCTCTGCTCACTGCAAGCTCCGCCTCCCGGGTTCACACCATTCTCCTGGCTCAGCCTCCGGAGTAGCTGGTACTGCAGGTGCCCGCCACTACGCCCAGCTAATTTTTTGTATTTTTAGTAGAGACGGGGTTTCACCGTGTTATCCAGGATAGTCTCGATCTCCTGACCTCGTGATCTGCGCGCCTCGGCCTCCCAAAGTGCTGGGATTACAGGCGTGAGCCATTGCGCCCAGCCCCTTTCTTAATACAGAGGAGGGTCTTGCTCTGTTGCCAAGGTTGGAGCGCGGTGGTGGAAATAACAGCACACGCCTGTGGACCCAGCCACTCAGGACACTGCAGCCTCAGCCTCCTGAGTAGCTGGGTCCACAGGCGTATACCACTATGTGCCTGGCTAATTTAAAACAATTTTTTTTGTAGACACGGGGTCTTGCCGTGCTGCCCAGACTGGAAGAATTTTTTTGTATGTGAGTCATCTGAGGTCATTGTTTCCTGTATAGCTTCCGAATTCTAAGTATCAAGTCCTATTGTGTCATTTAGAGAAAGATTGACTGAGAAGTCCCTCACATATTCTGTAAATAGGTTTTTTGCTTTTAGTTAGTATGGCAAACACTTTTTTCTTTTTCTTTTCTTTCTTTTTTTTTTTTTTTTTTTTTTTTGAGACAGGGTTTCGTCCTACATCCCCCATTGTTTAAGACAATCAGTAAAATATGCCAGGCGTGGTGGCTCACGCCTGTAATCCCAGCACTTTGGGAGGCCGAGGCGGACAGATCACCTGAGGTCAGGAGTTCAAGACCAGCCTGGCCAACATGGTGAAACCCCGTCTCTACTAAAAATACAAAAATTAGCCGGGCATGGTGGTGGGTACCTGTAATCCCAGCTACTCGGGAGGCTGAGGCAGGAGAATCTCTTGAACCTGGGAGGTGGAGGTTGCAGTGAGCAGAGATCATCAAGCCTGGGCGACAGAGTGAGACTCTGTCTTAAAAAAAAAACCACACACACACACACAAAAAGAGGCCTAGTTCATAGTGTTGCTAATGAGCTAACCCAGCTAGGGGAAGGCAGCAGATGATACATACATGTATTTGGACCAGTGGTTATTATAAAGCATTGACAACCTCTCTAATTTCCCTATATCTTGCAAGTTTCCTTTTATTCTTTTTCTCAAGGTCAAGGCATGCAACTAGAAACTGCATCTTGAGTAAGTTAAAGGATGACTGGTTTTCTGGATTAAGAATTGAAATTTATGTTTACTTTCTACCCCCAGGAGCTAGTTATCCAAACATTGCCCCATCAGTGATGCTGGATGGTGTATGAGTCCGTAGGAAGGTGTCATTAAACATTAAATAACTATTTTCATACCAGGCATGGAGGCCCAGTTTAGTGGGGGAGTCAGGTCCAGCAACACCTTCAGGAAGAGGCATAAGTGGGGTACCATGGCTGGATCAGAGAAGGTCTTGTAGAGAAGAGGATGCCTAAGTTAAGATTTGAAAGATCAGTTGAATTAAGCAATGGTAAGTCTGGGAGTGGCAGGTAGAGTGTAGGGCCAAAGCAGGCATGGATGAGGAGGCCGAGAGACAAATATGCAGCTTTGGGAGGGCTACAAGTATTTCCTTCTGGCTGAAGGGGAGAGGGTTGGCAGGGTTGAGTGGAAAGAGATGAGACCACAGAGGTATGTAGGGGCCAGACTGGGAAAAGTTTCTTGGTACTTGGTTCTGGAAGCTTGAACTTTGTCCTGAAAGTGCAAGGAGCTTTGAACTTTTTTTTTTTTTTAGTAGAAGCGTGATATAGCTAGAGTTATTTATTTATTTTTAAAATTTTTTGTCAGGCACAGTGGCTCACGCCTGTAATCCCAGCACTTTGGGAGGCTGAGGCGGGTGGATCACCTGAGGTCGGGAGTTTGAGACCAGCTTGACCAACATGGAGAAACCCTGTCTCTACTAAAAATACAAAATTAGCTAGGTGTGGTGGTGCACGCCTGTAATCCCAGCTACTCGGGAGGCCAAGGCAGGAGAATTGCTTGAACCTGGGAGGTGCAGGTTGCGGTGAGCCAAGATCGTGCCATTGCACTCCAGCCGGGGCAACAAGAGCGAAACTCCGTCTCACTCTGTCACCCAGGCTGAGCGCAGTGGTGCGATGATGGCTCACTGCAGTCTCGACCTCCCAGGCTCAAGTGATCCTCCCACTTCAACCTCAACCTCCTGAGTAGCTGGGACTACAGGTGTGCGCCACCACACCTGATTATTTTTGATTTTTTGTAGAGACAGGGTCTCACCATGTTGCCCGTGTTGGTCTTGAATGTCTGGACATAAGCGATTCTCCCGTTTCAGCCTCCCAGAGTGCTGGGATTGCAGGTGTGAGCCACCACACCCGGCCCGTAGTTAGATTAAATTCAGGAGATCAGAACTTTGATTTTCTTCTCTTTCTTTGGAGAAGAGGCCATTCTCCCCAAAATGTGACTGCCACTTCACTCTGGGGTCCCCAGTGCTTCCTGTAGCTGCTGCCGTTTTGGAACATGTACAACAAAACAACAAAAAAGGCTATGTGTAGTGGGAAAAAACAGATCAGTTAGTTTGAGGCTATCTGTGCTGATTTCTTTATGTCTGTCAGTTTAGTAAAAAGAAGGCATTTAAGATTTGTGGTATCACAGAAAGCACAGTTCCAGATATACCATGCCTAAAGGGGCCACCTTTCAGCTGGTGCTAGTCTTTTTGGAAAGGTTGAGCCTTATGGACTGTGTTGTCCTCAGAAGGGGCTTTCTGTGAAGCAGTTGGGCAATTTAGGCATGATTCTGCTGAGCAGTCTGTCCCTGGAACTCTGGAAAAAGGTTGGTTTCACTGTGGCTTCAAAGAAAGGAGGATAATGAGCTTTTCACTAGTAACTTCTCAGCCCTTTTTTCATTGTCTGCATGGGAGAGCCTGTTCCCAGCGTGCTCTGGGTATCAAGAGAGCTGCCATGGTTGCTGTGGGCTAGAAATTCCAGCAATCACAGGCCTTCTTGTTTTTACTTCTGTGACAGGAGAGGATTTAGCGCATCTTTCTAAAACTGTTGGTACAGTCTTGCAGAGAAAAGTCATGGTTGTCTAGGTCTGATGACTCAAAACATTCCAGGGGCCAGCCCTTTGCAGTTTCCACCTCCCCACTGCTGTGGGCCCCCAACAGCTAGCATCAGTTTCTGGCTGTATCAGGTAGCTAGCCTCTACAAGGTGTGTTCTGTCAGGAAAACTACTGACCTGTTGGTTTCCTAGGAGAAGGTTGAGTTTAGCTACTTAAATCTGTGGCCAAAGTATTAAAAAAAAAAAAAAAACCATAGAGATTTCTCTTCTTGAGTGTTTTTGTTTTATTTTGTTTTGAGACAGAGTCTAGCTCTGTCGCTGAGGCTGGAGTGCAGTGGCACGATCTCGGCTCGCTGCAACCTCTGCCTCCCGGGTTCAAGTGATTCTCCTGCCTCAGCCTCCCAAGTAGCTGGGATTACAGGTGCCCGCCACCACACCCAGCCAATTTTTGTATTTTTAGTAGAGATGGGGTTTCACTGTGTTGGCCAGGCTCGTCTCAAACTTGTAACCTCGTCATCCGCCCGCCTTGGCCTCCCAAAATGCTAGGATTACAGGCGTGAGCCACTGCACCCGGCCTTTGAGTGTTTTTCTTAAAACTTTGCTCCTACCAAGCATCCTTCTCTTTAACATCTAGCTCTGTGCAGGATATTAAGGTAAAACCATGCCCCACAGAAATTAGCAACAAACCCCAATAGTCTGTATGGAGACAGATAATTTTTTTTTCTTTTTTTTGGGAAGGAGTTTCTCTGTTGCCCAGGCTAGAGTGCAGTGGTGCAATTTCTGCTCACTGAACCTCTGCCTTACGGGTTCAAGCAATTCTCATGCCTCACCCTCCCAAGTAGTTGGGACGACAGGCGCGTGTCACTATGCCCGACTAATGTTTTGTATTTCAGTAGAGATGGGTTTCATCATGTTGTCCAGGCTGGTCCGGAACTCCTGAGCTCAGGCAATCTGCCCACATCGGCTTCCCAAACTGTTAGGATTACAGGCATGAGCCACCGCACCCATTCCGAGACAGAGAATCTTGTCCCTGACAGTGAATCTTGTCCCTGACAGTGAGACACTTCAAAATGCCCCTCACAGTAGTAAGCCAGCCCCTCCCCCCAACAAACTCGTTCCCTTGTAAAAGGAATACAGGAAATAACAGTCATATCTTTCTAAAAGAAATAATAAATATGTACAGCTAAAATTGCATTCTTCAGGGGCCATGGTGATTAGATGAGATTGTATAGAAGGAAAGTATGACTTGAGTCTGGAAAGGTCAGGACTGTCACCACTCTTCATTGACCTTGAGAACAATTCCCAGCCCAGCCCTTCCTAGCTTATAAAAACATTTGTGACCTTCGATATGTCAGTAGTGTTTCTGCTATCTAGTTGTTCATCTCACTGGCAAGCAAGAGCTGAGCCTGTGGGAAGCTCCCAAGTCCCTCAGGCCCTTTTTGAAAGAGCTTCTAAGATATATGTTGTACGGCTGCATACAGCCCAGAGGGAGTGCATTTTTACAGTCATTATCAGTGACCTTGCGAAGTGTAGGCGCTATTATTCCTGGTCCCGGGGAGAAAATGTGGGTCGGTCCAGCCCCCGCTGTTAGGCCTTGCTGGCCTGAGCCCACACTCTTCAGGGACATTTTTTGGAGCAGTTTGTTTACATTTGCTTCTCACCAGATAATTAACTAGTTAAGTGCTTTAGGATGCTTAATTGCTAGTTCCTTTGAAGCATTTCATTTGTTTTCACCTGGGATTGACCTCCTGCCTCCGTAGCCTGGATGATCTCATAAACTGTGCATCTCTGAGAAGTTTGAACTCAGTCCTCAAGAGCCAAGCGATAATCCTGCTGACAGTCATGATACTAAGAACGGTGACTACAAGTGAGATGCTGGTCGAAATCTTGATCATAAATGAGAAATAACTTTTTAACATTGGCCAAGTGGAAAAAGATAATATAAATAATTTTGGGTTGGGTCCATTGGGTAACGCCTGTAATCCCAGCACTTTGGGAGGCCGAAGGCTGGAGTGCAGTGGCACAGTCTCGGCTCACTGCAACTTCCGCCTCCCAGGTTCAAACGATTCTCCTGCCTCAGCCTCCCAAGTAGCTGGGGTTACAGGCATCTGCCACCACGCCTGGCTAATTTTTGTATTTTCACGTTTTTTGTATTTTCACCACCACGTCCGGCTAATTTTTTTGTATTTTTAGTAGTGATGGGGTTTCACCATGTTGTCCAGGCTGGTCTGGAACTCCTGGACAAGCACTCCAGCCTGGGTGACAGAGCAAGACTCTGTCTCTAAACAAGCAAACAAACAAAAGTTGCTCAGGATTTTTAGATGGAGGGGTTGGTAGTCTTTCCTTGTTACCCCGACTGATCTGGAACTCATGGCTTCAAGCGATCCTCCCACCTCAGCCTCCTGCTGAGTAGCTGGGAGTACAGATGCATGAACCACTGCACCCAGCCGGCAGGATTTTAAAATATTGAACTTGAATGCCTTTACTGGGTGTTGATTGTACTCTGCTGTCCTGTCCTCTGCTCTCTCCTGCAATCCTCATTTACCTATTGTTACCTCTTGTGTTCCATCCTGCCTGCTTTAGCCATTTGGGCTTGGAGGCATTGTGTTTGCCACCCCTGCTGAGTGCTAGCGATTCTAACTGGGATTTGATGAGGGCACCCTTGGGTGTTAAAGTGAAATCTGGTGGATGAGGGTAATAGTGTCTTTGTTTCATCCTCCAGAGTCAGTAATGCCTGATATTTCCTTTGGGAGAGGAGCCTTGCAGTCATGATAAAAGGTAGCAAGAGTGGCTCATACCTGTAATCCCAGCACTTTGGGAAGCCGAGGCAGGTGGATTGCCTGAGGTCAGGAGTTCAAGACCAGTCTGGCCAACATGGTGAAACCCCATCACTACTAAAAATACAAAAAAATTAGCCGGACGTGGTGGTCTGTGCCTGTAATCTCAGCTACTCAGGAGGCTGAGGCAGGGGAATTGCTTGAACTAGGGAGGCAGAGGTTGCAGTTAGCCAAGATCACCACAGAGTGATACTCTGTTTCAGAAAAAAAAAAAAAAAGCAAGAAAGGTTAGGTTCCCTCTGCCAGTTAATGGTCTACTTTTCTCCATCAATGGCAATAGGTGAGAAAACTGGGATTTAAATGCCTGCTCTGATTTTTGGGCAAATCACTACCTACCCTTCTGTCCACATCATTCTCCTAATTTGTAAAACTGAATAGAATTTGCCTTGCCTGGTAGTGAGAGTTAAAACACTTAGTAAAGCGTCATTCACAGGTGGATGTTGGAGCCGAGAATGCCATTGCTGAGTGTGAAGGCATTGTTCCGGGCTCTCCAGCCACTCACAGTGTAGCCTCTGTCTGGTTTGGGTTCAGGGTTCCTAAGATTGGCTGAAGGGTTACTTTCTTGCTGCTCCTGAGGACTAACATACTCTCTCTTCTGAGAGTTGTATTGCTTAGTGTTGTACGAAAACCAATAGGGAGAAGCATTTACAGAAACACAGAGAAAGCAGGAGCACCATTAGGTTGGACCCCATTTTATTTCCAGGGCAAGACTCTTCACCATTACATCTGCCTGTCCTGTTACTTTCAGGTATGGGCTGAATGTATCCCTCCAGCATGGAGACAGTTTGAAGAGGCACTCAAAACAATACATTGTCTCAAGATAGCATCTGCAAAGTTTTTGAGGCTTTCTAGCCTGGGATACATCTAAACTGCTAGGCCTGGTTGCTGCTGAAGAATTATTTCCCTTTGGCAACTCCTTTTTTTTTTTTTTTTTTTTTTTTTTTTGAGATAGAGTCTTGCTCTGTCGCCCAGGCTGGAGTGCAGTGGTGTGATCAGCTCACTGCAACCTCCACCTCCCAGGTTTGAACAAATTCTCCTGCCTCAGCCTTCCGAGTAGCTGGAATTACAGGCACCGGCCACTGTGACACTTGGCTAATTTTTGTATTTTTATAAGAGGTGGACGGTGGCTCAAGCCTGTAATCCCAGCACTTTGGGAGGCCGAGACGGGTGGATCACGAGGTCAGGAGATCGAGACTATCCTGGCTAACACGGTGAAACCCCGTCTCTACTAAAAAATACAAAAAACTAGCCGGGTGATGTGGCGGACGCCTGTAGTCCCAGCTACTCGGGAGGCTGAGGCAGGAGAATGGCGTGAACCCGGGAGGCGGAGCTTGCAGTGAGCTGAGATTCAGCCACTGCACTCCAGCCTGGGCGACAGAGCGAGACTCCGTCTCAAAAAAAAAAAAAAAAAAAAAAGAGATGGAGTTTCACCATGTTGGCCAGTCTGGTCTTAAACTCTTGACCTCCGGTGATCCACCCACATCAGCCTCCCATAGTGTTGGGATTACAGGTATGAGCCACCGTGCTTTTGGCAACTTCTTTATAGCTTTAAGCTCGGAGCCTTGGGAGTCAGCTGTTTTTGTCTGTTACTGCTATAGGCCTTAGGAAACCTGGGCTTGCGCTGACCTGGCCTGAGGTGTAACAGCAGGCGGAATGGTCAGTCCTTATCCTTTTTTATTTTTTGAGACAGAGTCTTGCCGGCTGGAGTGCAGTGGCGCAATCTCGGCTCATAACACCCTCCACCCTCCGGGTTCAAGCAGTTCTCCTGCCTCAGCTTCCCGGAGTAGCTGGGATTACAGGCACGTGCTACCACGCCCAGCTAATTTTTCTATTTTTGGTAGAGAGGAGGTTTTGCCATTTTGACCAGGCTAGTCTCAAACTCCTGACCTCAGGGGATCCACCTGCCTCGGCCTCCCAAAGTGTTGGGATTGCAGGCGTGAGCCACTGCACTGCTTTATTAGTTCCTGATACCACCTGTCTGCCACTCTCCTGAACTTTTTCGCTTCCCCTTCTTGAAATTTAGGGTTCAGTTCTATCACTTACTAGTTGTGCATAGCTGTGCAGTCATAGGCAAATCACTTAATTTCTGGGTATGCAGCAAGGCTGTTGGACCACCCACGGGTTGTAGCGAAGATTAGAGGTGGTAAAGGGAGGACATAATACCTGTTTTTTGGCCAAGAAATGCCTAAGGCAGCCTTAGCTCTTATTTTGAATATGGATAGTGTCATTTGTCAACTGGATCCAGATATATCCAGTTCAAATTCTGGCTCCACTTCATTCTAGCTGTGGAACCATGGTCAAATTATATAACCTATCTGAATTGATTCCTCTTCATTTGTAAAATCGAGATATATCTATAAAATCCTGTTTCTTTAAGATTTTTTTTTTTTCTTTTTTTTGAGACGGAGTCTCACTCTGTTGCCCAGGCTGGAGTGCAGTGGTACAGTCTTGGCTCACTGCAACCTCTGCCTCTCGGGTTCAAGCAGTTCTCCTGCCTCAGCCTCCCGGTGCCAGTCACCACACCCCGCTGATTTTTTGTATTTTTAGTAGAGACCGGGTTTCACTATGTTGGCCAGGCTGGTGATTGTTCTTTAATTTGTGTGTTGGGTACTATTTTAGACACTGGACGAATGCAGTGAATGAAGTTTCTGCTCTCATAAGGCTGACTTTCTACTGGGGAAAGATGGACAATAAACAATAAGTGTTTTATGTACCACTCAATAATGAAAAGTAAAACAGATTAAGGGTCTTAGAAAGTGACTGGTGGAATTGCCATCTTACAAAAAATGGTCAGAGGCAGGCAAGGTGGTGCGTGGCTGTATTCCCATCTACTCGGGAGACTGAGGCAGGAGGATCGCTTGAGGACAGGAGTTTGAGACCAGCCTGAGCAACATAGAGAGATGCTCATCTCTTTTGTTCATTTATTTTTGAGATGGAATCTCACTCTGTCACCCAGGCTGGAGTGCAGTGGCATGATCTCAGCTCACTGCAACCTCCTCCCAGGTTCAAGCGATCCGCCTGCCTCAACCTCCCAAGCAGCTGGGATTACAAGCATGTGCCACCTGGCTTTTTTTTTTTTTTTTTTTTTGAGATGGAGTTTCGCTCTTGCTCCCCAGGCTGCTGGAGTGCAGTGGCATAATCACAGGTTACCACAACCTCCGCCTCCCAGGTTCAAGTGGTTCTCCTGCCTCAGCCTCCCAAGTAGCTGGAATTACAGGCACATGCCACCATGCCTGGCTAATTTTGTATTTTCAGTAGAGACGGGGTTTCTCCATGTTGGTCAGTCTGGTCTTGAACTCCCGAACTCAGGTGATCTGCCCACCTCGGGCTCCCAAAGTGCTGGGATTACAGATGTGAGCCACCGCGCTTGGCTACCTGGCTAATTTTTGTATTTGTAGACACGGGGTTTTACCATGTTGACCAGGCTGGTCTCAAACTCCAGAGCTCAAGCAATCCGCCTGCCTTGGCCTTCCAAAGTGCTGGGATTACAGATGTCAGCCATGGCACCCAGCACCTCACCTTTTATTTTTTTAAAGAAAAAATAGCTGGGCATGGTGGCACGTGCCTGTAATCCCAGCTGCTCAGGAGGCCGAGGCAGATTGCTTGAGTCCAGGAAGTCAAGGCTACAGTGCGCTATGATTACATCACTGCACTCCAGCCTGGGCAGCAGAACCAGACCCTGTCTCATTTTTAAAAAAAAAAAAAAAAAAAAAAAAAAGGCCGGGCACGGTGGCTCACGCCTGTAATCCCAGCACTCTGGGAGGCCAGAGATGGGCGGATCACAAGGTCAGGAGATTGAGACCATCCTGGCTAACATGGTGAAACCCCGTCTCTATAAAAATACAAAAAATTAGCTGGGCGTGGTGGCGGGTGCCTGTAGTCCCAGCTACCAGGGAGGCTGAGGCAGGAGAATGGCGTGAACCCGGGAGGCGGAGCTTGCAGTGAGCCGAGATCGCGCCACTGCACTCCAGCCTGGGCGACGAGCAAGACTCCATCTCAAAAAAAAAAAAAAGAAAAAGAAAAAACTAGCCAGGTGTGGTGGCACATGTCTATAATCCCAGCTGCTCAGGAGACCGAGGCAGAAGGATCACTTGAAGGATCACTTGAGTCCGAGAGTGTGAGGCTGCAGTGAGCTGTGATTGCACCATTGTACTGTAGTTTGAGCAACAGAGCAAGAACTTGTTTCTTAAAAATAATAAAAGTAAAAAATAATGTTGGACGTGGTGGCTCACACCTGTAATCCCAGCACTTTGGGAGGCCGAGGTGGGTGGATTACTTGAGGTCAGGAGTTCGACAGCCTGGCCAACATGGTGAAAACCCATCTCTACAAAAATACAAAAAAATTAGCCAGGCTTGGTGGCGGGTGCCTGTAATCCCAGCTACTTGGGAGGCTGAGACAGGAGAATCGCTTGAACCCAGGAGGCGGCGGTTGCGGTGAGCTGAGATCATGCCACTGAACTCCAGCTTGGGTGACAGAGCAAGACTCCATCTCAAAACAACAACAACAAAAAAGAAGCTGGTTGAAGTGCGTTCTAGGCAGATGGAACAGCAAATGCTAAGGCCCAGAGGCTGCAGCATGATTGTTTTGTTTGAGGAACAATGGGGCCAATGTGGTGGCCATGCTTCATGGTGGGGAGAGGTAGGAGATGAGGTCAGAGGTAGTGGATAGCCAGACTTAGTAGAGACTAGTAGACCAAGATGGATATCACCTTGAAGTAGCACCAGGAGAGGGTGCTGAGCAGGGGCTAGCATGGGTGGATTTTTTTTTTTTTCTTTTTTGAGACAGGGTCTTGTCTGTCACCCAGGCTGGAGTGCAATGGCCTGATCTCAGCTCACTGCAGCCTCCGCCTCCTGGGTTCAAGCGATCCTCCTGCCTCAGCCTCCTGAGTAGCTGGGACTACAGGCGCACACCACCATGCCCAGCTAATTTTTGTGTTTTTAGTAGAGATGGGGTTTCACCATGTTGCCCAGGCTGGTCTGGAACTCCTGACCTCAGGTGATCCACCCACCTCGGCCTCCTAAAGTGCTGGGATTACAGGCATGAGCCACTGTGCCCGGCCTAGCTTGGTTTTTAAAAGGCTAGCTCTGGCTGCTAGGTGGAAAATAAACTAGGGGCAAGGGTGGAAGCACAGAGACTGATTGGGATGCTTGTCCACCTGTCCATTCAAGGGCTGTTGGTGTTTTGGAGCAGGATGGTAGCAACAGAAGTGTTGAAGATGCGAGATATGTTTTGAAAGTAGAACTACTAAGATCTGATGAATTAGTATGTGAAAGAGGCATTGGAGATGACTCACTCCCAAGTCCCTGAACCACTAGAAGACTGGATTTGCTGAGATGGGGTGGGTGGAGGAATGAGAGAGGAGCAGGCTTGGGTGAGTGGGTGAAATTGTGAGTTTGGTTTTGGACGAGTGGGTGAAATTGTGAGTTTGGTTTTGGACATGATAAATCAGGTACCTTTTGAAATCCAAATGGGAATGTTGAGTCCACAGTTGTATATCAGTGTTTACAAAGCTGAGGAACTAGATGAGATCACTTAAGCCAGCGTAGACACAGAGGAGGAGGGGTCGGGTCCACCAGCCTCAAGGGTTTGGGAGAGAGTAGGGGAGCTATCCTGTTTTAGGAGAAATCACATACAGAGTGTGGGAAGGAGAAACACACCAGGAAGGTAGAAGGAAGTCAGGGGAGTGGTGTCTGGGAGGCTGAGAAAGGAAATGCTTTAACGAAGAGGATTGAGCAGTGTCCGATGCTGCTGAGAGAGGTCGAGTGAAAATGAGGATTTGGAATTTACCATTGAATTTGGCAGCAGAGGAAGTCATTGGCAACAGGGTTAAGTGGGATGGTGGGGCTTAGAGAGCTGCATTGATGTGAGGTGGTGAATGTTTTTCAGAGCAGGGCCTGAGCAGAACACTGGACACTGGGTAACTGCTAGTTGCTGCTAATGCCAGCGTGACAAACAGGGCCTACCAGACCAGTTTTTGCACATCAGTAAACAGCCTGAACCTTGAGTTCTTAAGGTGCTCCATTGACAAAAGACGTACAGCAGGGACACATGTTTTTGTTTTGTTTTGTTTTGTTTTGAGATGGAGTCTAGCTCTGTCGCCCAGGCTGGAGCGCAGTGGTGCGATCTTGGCTCACTGCAAGCTCCGCCTCCTGGGTTCAGGCCATTCTCCTGCCTCAGCCTCCCAAGTAGCTGGGACTACAGGCGCCCACCACCGTGCCTGGCTAATTTTTTTGTATTTTTAGTAGAGACAGGGTTTCACCGTGTTATCCAGGATGGTCTCAATCTCCTGACCTCATGATACACCCACCTAGGCCTCCCAAAGTGCTGGGATTACAGGCGTGAGCCACTGCGCCTGGCTACATGTTTTCTTTTTTTTTTTTTTTTTTTGAGGTGGAATCTCACTGTGTCTCCCAGGCTGGAGTGCAGTGGCGCGATCTCGGCTCACTGCAAGCTCCGCCCCCCTGGGTTCACGCCATTCTCCCGCCTCAGCCTCCCAAGTAGCTGGGACTACAGGCGCCCGCTACCGCGCCCGGCTAGTTTTTTGTATTTTTAGTAGAGACGGGGTTTCACCATGTTAGCCAGGATAGTCTCGATCTCCTGACCTTGTGATCCACCCGCCTCGGCCTCCCAAAGTGCTGGGATTACAGGCTTGAGCCACCGCGCCCGGCCTACATGTTTTCTTTTTATGGAGTCTTGCTCTGTCGCCCAGGCTGGAGTTCTGTGGCGCAATCTTGGCTCACTGCAACCTCTGCCTCCCAGGTTCAAGCAGTTCGCCTGCCTCAGCCTCCCGAGTAGCTGGGATTACAGGCATGCGCCACCACGCCCAGCTAATTTTTGCACTTTTAGTAGAAACACAGTTTCACCGTGTTTGCCAGACTGATCTTGAACTCCTGACCTCAGGTGGTCCGCCAGACTTGGCACTCCCAGAGTGCTGGCCTCTGTGCCCAGCCAGAACACATCTTTTTCTAAGGTTAGACTCTAAAGCAGTGTTGTCTAACAGAAGGTATGATGTGAGCCACATGGGTAATTTTTTTTTTTTTTTTGTGAGACAGTCTCTCTCTGTCCCCCATGCTGGAGTACAATGGTGCAATCTTGGCTCACTGCAACCTCTGCCTCCTGGGTTCTAGTGATTCTCCTGCCTCAGCCTCCTGAGTAGCTGGAATTACAGGCGACCGCCAACACATCTGGCTAATTTTTGTATTTTTAGTAGAGATGAGGTTTTACCACATTTCTCAGGTTGGTCTCGAACTCCTGACCTCAGGTGATTCACCCACCTCAGCCTCCCAAAGACACATAGGTAATTTTATATTTTCTTTTTTTCTCTCCCCCTTCCCTCCCTCCTTCCTTCCTTCCTTCCTTCCTTCCTTCCTTCCTTCCTTCCATCCCCTCCCCTCCCCTCCCCTCCCCTCCCCTCCCCCCTCCTCTCCTCTCCTCTCCTCTTCTTTTCTTTCAAGAAAGGGTTCCTCTCTGTCAGGTACCTGGAGTGCAGTGGCACAGTCATAGCCCACTGCTGCCTCAAACTCTTGGGCTTAAGCAGTCCTCCCACTTCAGCAGCCTCCCAAGTAGCTGGGGCTACAGGTGTGTGCCACCGTGCTCAGCTAATTTTTTTTTTTTTGTGGAGCTGAGGTCTATTTTCCTGTCCAGGCTGGTCTTGAACTGCTGGTTTCAAGCAGTTGTCCTCTTTCAGCCTCCCAAAGTGTTGCGATTATAGGCGTGAGCCACCACCCCAGCCTTAATTTTATATTTTCCAGAAGCAACATTTTTTAAAGTACAAAGAAACAGATGAAATTAACTTTTTTTAAAAATTTTTTTTCCTTTTTTTTTTTTTTTTTTGAGACAGAGTCTTGCTCTGTCATCCAGGCTGGAGTGCAGTGGCACGATTTCGGCTCACTGTGACCTCCACCTCCTGGGTTCAAGCAATTCTCCTGCCTCAACCTCCCAAGTAGCTGGGATTACAGGCACCCACCACCACACCCAGCTAATTTTTGTATTTTTAGCTGGGTGCGGTGGCTCACGCCTGTAATCCCAGTACTTTGGGAGGCCAAGGCGGGTGGATCATGAGGTCAGGAGTTCAAGACCAGCCTGGCCAAAATGATGAAACCCCATCTCTACTAAATATGCAAAAATTAGCCAGGCGTGGTGGTGGGCGCCTGTAATCCCAGATACTTGGGAGGCTGAGGCAGGAGAATCACTTAAACCTGGGAGGCAGAGGTTGCGGTGAGCCAATACTGTGTCAGTGCACTCCAACCTGGGTGACAGAGTGAGACTGTCTCAAAAAAAATTTTTTTTTTTTGTATTTTTAGTAGAGACGGAGTTTCACCATGTTGGCCAGGCTGGTCTGGAACTCCTGACCTTGTGATCCACCTGCTTGGGCCTCCCAAAGTGCTAGAATTACAGACGTGAACCAGCGTGGCTGGCCAATTTTAATATTTTTAATATAACTCGGTATATCCAGAATAGTATCATTGTAACATTATTATTTTAAAATATGTGAATTGTTTAAAAATATGTGAAGCATTCCTGTGGAGTCAAACCTGGGGTGATAGGACTTGGGGTCCCTCTCTGGGGTTAGCCAGGGAAAGTGGAATAATTACAGGAGCATTGGAGGTGGCCAGTCCTAGTCCTACCAGGCCAGGACACTGTCACTGCTATGCTACTGACAGGGAAACAAGGCAGAGATGAAACATAATTAAACAAATGAACATAGATGTTGTTTGAAGTCCATGGTTTTGTACATTTGAACTTGAAATGACTAGTGGCCGGGCACAGTGGCTCACACATAATCCCAGTACTTTGGGAGAGTGAGGTGGGAGGATCACTTGAGTCCAGAGTTTAAGACGAGCCTGGAGAACATAGCAAGACCCCGTCTCCACCAAAAAAAGGGAAAAAAAAGGCCCACATGGTGGTGTGCACCTATAGTCCTAGCTGCTCTGGAGGCTGATGCAGGAGGATTGCTTGAGCCCAGGAGGTTGAGGCTGCAGTGAGCCACAATCACACCACTGCACTCCAGTCTGCATGACAGATAAGGCCTGGTCTCAAAAAAAAAAAAAAAAAGGAAAAAAATGACTAGTGATGCGGGAGACGTTTTTATCTGATAGTTTTAGATCAGATTTTGCTGTTGTAGATTGTTTCTACCTGTGAATTCTTTGGCTGCATTCCCAAGTGAAATTGGGGCCTACACCCAAGGAGTCAGAATCCCATCCATATTTGTGGTATGGGAAACAAGACCCCTTGCTGGGGAGACTGGCCTGCCAGGAGACCCTGTAGCCAGGGGACCTGGGCGCCAGTGTCCCTCCCAAGGCCTGAAGACATGAGGCCAGCATGGGCCCTGGCCTGCTGCGTGGGAGTTCAGGACCGGTCCCGCCTGCTATCCCTTCTTTCTTCTCTTTGCTTTTTCTTTTTTTTTTTTTTTTTTTTTTTGAGACGGAGTCTCGCTGTGTCGCCCAGGCTGGAGTGCAGTGGCGCGATCTCGGCTCACTGCAAGCTCTGCCTCCCGGGTTCACGCCATTCTCCCGCCTCAGCCTCCGAGTAGCTGGGACTACAGGCGCCCGCCACCACGCCCGGCTAGTTTTTTGTATTTTTAGTAGAGACGGGGTTTCACCATGTTAGCCAGGATGGTCTCGATCTCCTTACCTCGTGATCCACCCGCCTCGGCCTCCCAAAGTGCTGGGATTACAGGCTTGAGCCACCGCGCCCGGCCTCTTTGCTTTTTCTAAAATGGTGGCTTTGTGTTACTCAGGGTCTGTGGGGCCGTGATTCTGGGAGAAATCCTGTTGTGCTCTCCAGGTTCCCGTCTCTTCTTCAGATCTCCCTGGGTCCACTTGTTGTAGACTTGTGCACCCTGATTCAGGATGAGATCAGAGGAGCCTGTGGGGCAGCGATTCATAGGGAGCTCAGGGCCAGTTGTTATTCCTTGAATTTGAGAAGAACATTGGAAATGTCATCTTCTGAAATGGAAACTAACAGAGAAAGGCAAATCATTTGGAAAAAGTTACTTAAATGGTAACCTTGTTGCCAATAAAATAGTATTTTCTAATTCAAAGTCCAAAGCAAAGGTCCCTCTTAGATCCCTGTTCAATTACAAGGTTGCTCTATGGACTTAAGTAGAGAATGTTGGCCAGGCGCTGTGGCACACGCCACTTGGGCAGGTCCAGGCGGGTGGATCACCTGAGGTCAGGAGTTCGGGTTTATTTCTTGGGAGTCATGTTGGTGACACTGGAGACCAGAGGATTCCGGTTCTCAGAGAGAGGGGTGCTGTGATGGAGCAGGACAATACACTCTTGGCTTGAATACTGAGGCACAGAGTGGGGAGGCCTGCTGGCCTTGGGGAGTGGATAGCAGCAGATCAGGCAGGGTGAGACACCCCCTCTGACCCTTGCAGTGTAACAGGTGTGGGTTTGTTCACTTTGTCGCCTATGAGCTTAGCTAGTTTGAATCAGTCCCCCAGAGCATCATCACCCCGGGCTTTTTTGTAAACATTCGTTTCTGAGAAAGTACAACTGTAATGGTGCTTATACTTGCTTTGCTTTACACTAAAACCCAGAATAGCCTATTTGTTTTTCTCTTCTGCCTTTCTTCCTCTCCTCTCCCTTTCTCACCTTTCTTTTTTCCTTTGTCATTGACCTCTTAACTACAGGAGTAAACCTGCCATTGTAATCTGCCTCACTTTGCAGACACATCTCTATCTTTTGTCTCCTTTGTTCCTTTTGTAGCTTGTGACAGAAACAAATTGGGTTGCTTGAGGTGACCCCTTCCCTGCTCTCCTCCTGGGGAATGATCTCATCCCCATTGTACTCCTAGGTCCCATACCCCAACTTTTCAGCCAGAGGCTCACACAAGCATATTCATAGCAAGGTTAAGGGCATCAGTAGCCAGAGAAGCTGAGCTTCCTCCTCTGGTAAGTTAAATTTGCGGATGTTGACATCTGATCCCATTCACCTTGTGGTTGTGGCTTCTCCTTTACCTCCCATAAAGGACCAGCCCTGTCAAGAACCACCTTCCTCCCTACTGTGCTTCTTCATGATTTCCTGCCTCCACTCTTTCCTTCTGGCTTTGCTTGTTCCCTGAGACCGAGAAGCTTGTGTCTCATTTCTGTAGATGTGTAGCCCCATAGGACAAGTAAGTGATACCAAGGTTTGGCAACAGTAGATCTTTTGCTTAGGATTTGGACCCAGAACTCAGAATGTCACCTTCTGTGGGCTGCTTGGTGCTACTTGGCTGAAGAGCCTTTCCAGGAGGAGGAGTCGTAGGAGATCAGACTTTCCTGGCCACCGCCCTGTGGTATGCTTGTGCCCTAGCACTTGCCTTGTGCCCACTCACAGCAGTCACAGAGCTCATGGTTTTCTTTCACTAGCAATGGAGGTCAGGCCTCTAACACAGGAGCCTAGACCTTGGGCAGGACTCTGCATCCTTGTCAAAAGAGAGGGTGCCCTTAGGTAATATGATTCCTTATTTCAGGCCTGCATCTAGATGCTTCCCCAAACAAGTTCTGAGGCCTGTTTAATTCCGTTGAGCTATTGCATCTCTGGGGGAGATGCACATTTTCCTTGTAATGCACCCTGTAGGAAAGTTTTGACTTGGTCCAGCTTTTCAAAGCACGAGTCTGAGAGCAGATTGATTGCAAGGCCTTGTCTGAGAAGAGAATGGACTGACTCATGATACCTGGACAGACTCCAGAGGGAGATGCGATGCCCTCTCCAGCGACTGGCAGAGCACTCCTTTTCCCGCTTGGGCAGCTCTGAGCATGCTGGCGTCCAGCTGGCTATCTAAAGGTGACCAGGATCCACTTTCCACCAAAGCTGCTTAGGTTTCCATCCCATTCTGTAACCTTATGGAAGAATCCCTCTCCAGCTCTGATAAAGCCCTTCTCCCTTTCACAGTGGAGTTGGACGCGAGTTGTAGTTCTTGGCATGACAGGGAGCAGTGTGGAATTGGGGGAGATAATCAATATCTAATGGTTTATACCGGCGTTTCCAGTGGATTTGAGCAATTGTCGGGGGAGGGTGGTATGTCAGCATGGGGGCCTCAAAAGGTGAATTCTAGGGCTGTATCTGTGGTTTACTACCTTGTTACCTTGGGTAAGTTCCCAAACCCTCATCTGACAGAAGGAAAAAAGCTACTTTGTCTACCAAACAGGGCTGGTGTGAGCAGAAAGTGAATGTCTGGGGAAGAATGTTGACAGCCATAATACATTATATTGATATAAGACATCATTTTAAAAGCCGTTAGTATTATATTACATGCCAAGTATGTTAGTCGTGTTCTAGTTTGGGGACAGAGGCGCATTTACTCAGACATGGCCTACAATGTCCTCTTGAAGGGCTTTTTTTCCACCCAGGCTCCTTGTGCTGGAACTGGGCAGATGGTCCATCTTCCTTAAACCCTAGAGGAAGAAGGAAGCAGTTTGCTTTCCTCAGAGGAAACCTGCATGGGACTTCTCAAATTCAGCTCTAATGTATGAGGCCCATTTCTCTGCCTTATTTGGCTCTCACAGCGATATGAAAGTGAAAGTTCACATAGTGAAGTTGGAAAATTCAGTGCATTGCCATAAAAATATTGATTTGGTTTCTTCTGAGCTAGGTCTGGCCCTGTCCGCCAAGGCTTGTTGGCCGTCATTAGGCAGGGCAAATGCTCTTTGGTGCCCTGCAGCCCCTTCACTTCCCCACGTAGGCTCCCTGCGAGTGGCGTTTGGCTACTTGCCTGGTCTATGAAGGCATTTGCTCTCAACCCTCAAAGGCATCTAAATTCTGCAGCTGTCAAGGCTCTGTTTATGTTGGAGAAACTCGAATAGGCAGTTTTGTATTTAGAGTGGAGCGAAATGATACAGTATGAAACTTTAAAGCAAGAAGTTATTTGTGAGAAGCCCTTAAAAGGTAATAGGCAACAGACTAATATGAGATGTAGTACTTACTCAGGTAATAACACTGGTATTAATAAAATTAATATAATTCCATCAATACAGTCACTTTCAGGACAGAGTACACAGTGGACATAGATTCCATGTGAGTGTCTGTGTTTGTCAGTTCACAGAAAACATCCAGGTTGTTCTCTTATTATTGGTGTACCTTTTCCATTCAGTCATTCCGCATTCTTTGGCACCAAGTATGTTCCAAGCTGGAGTGAGAGGTTTCCATTTTAGTGCCTTTCTGGCCCCTCCAGAGACTTGATGGTGCCTCAGAATACAGTAAGTTATAAATATATATATATTTTTTATTTTTTCAGACAGAGTCTTGCTCTGTTGCCCAGGCAGGAGTGCAGTGGCATAATCTCGGCTCACTGCAACTTCCATCTCCCAGGTTCAAGAGATTCTCCTGCCTCAACCTCCTGAGTAGCTGGGATACCACACCCGGCTAATTTTTGTACTTTTAGTAGAGACGGGGTTTCACCTTGTTGAGCAGGCTGCTCTCGAACTCCTGACCTCAAGTGATTCACCTACCTCGGCCTCCCAAAGTCAAAGTGCTAGGATTATAGGTGTGAGCTACCATGCCCAGCCAAATGTATTTTAAACACAAGTTAGTACCAGTCAGAATAGGTGTCAGTGTTAGACTGGATTTAAATCTAGCTTCTTATGGTTGATCTAGTTCATATTTACAAGAGATAGAAATAAGGACATGGAAAGATGAGAAGAAATACGTTCTAGGAAATACTGACCAAAAGAAAGCTGGTCGACTTTATTAGTATTAAACAATACATTATAAGGCAAAAAAGATCACATCATAATGATAAACTGTCTAACTTACTGGAAAGAATAAGTCTTCTTTTTTTTTTTTTTGAGATGGAATCTTGCCCTGTCGCCCAGGCTGGAGTGCAGGGGCGTGATCTCAACTCACTGCAGCCTCCCTAGTAGCTGGGATTACATGTGCGTGCCACCATGCCTGGATAATTGTTGACTTTTTTTTGTTTTGTTTTGTTTTTTTGAGACAGAGTCTCGCTCTGTCGCCCAGGCTGGAGTGCAGTGGCGCGATCTCCACTCACTGCAAGCTCCGCCACCTCCCGGGTTCACGCCATTCTCCTGCCTCAGCCTCACGAGAAGCTGGGACTACAGGTGCCCACCACCATGCCTGGCTAATTTTTTTTTGTATTTTTAGTAGAGATGGGGTTTCACCGTGTTTGCCAGGATGGTCTCGATCTCCTGACCTCGTGATCCGCCCGCCTCGGCCTCCCAAAGTGCTGGGATTACAGGCGTGAGCACCGCACCTGACCAATTGTTGAATTTTTAAATATAAACGGGTTTTCACCCTGTTGGCCAAAGTGATCTCAAACTCCTGACCCTAAGTGATCCGCCTGCCTCAGCCTCCCAAAGTGTTGGGATTATAGGCATAAGCCACTGTCACTGTGCCTGGCCAATAATTCTTAATTCTTTACCTGGTCAGTAGATCAAATGAATCGGCAATAATTTACAAGATTAGAACAATATAGCTAACCAGCTTGAAGTGTACCCATCAACTGGAGAATAGTTATTTTCAGGACATACAGAGCGCTCATGAAAATGGCCTACACCCTGAGCCATGGAGCAGATCTCACCACATTTCTTTTCTTTTCTTTTTCTTTTTTTTTTTTTTTTGAGACGGAGTCTCGCTCTGTCGCCCAGGCTGGAGTGCAGTGGCACAAACTTGGCTCACTGCAAGCTCTGCCTCCCGGGTTCACGCCATTCTCCTGCCTCAGCCTTCTGAGTAGCTGGGACTACAGGCACCCACCACCACGCCTGGCTAATTTTTTCTATTGTTTGGTAGAGAAGAGGTTTCACCATGTTAGCCAGGATGGTCTCAATCTCCTGACCTCGTGATCTGCCTACCTCGGCCTCCCAAAGTGCTAGGATTACAGGCGTGAGCCACCGCGCCTGGCCGGATCTCACCAAATTTTAAAGCCTCCTCACTACGGCTATGGTTCTTCACATTTTACAAGTGATGGACTCCTTTGAAAACCCCATTCTAATAAATTAAGGTTGCCCAAACTCAGCTGTTGACTTTTGGGGTTAAATAGTTCTTTGTGTGGGGCTGTCCTGTACACTGTAGGACATTTAGCATCTCCCCTGATAGTGACAACCAAAAATGGCTTGACATTGTCCAGTGTCCCCTGAGGGACAGAATCTTATCTGGTTGAGAACCACCGTTAGAGATCTCCTCTCCAGAAAAACACAGAATTTTGCATACAGTTTCTTCCATCTCCATTAGAGCTAGTTGATCTTGTCCTCACTGAGGATGGCTGAGGGAGTGGGACTTTTTCTAAGAAAGGCCGTAGGGCAGCCAAGCAGCCTGGGGGTTTGGTCTTTGTTCTGTGCAAGGCCTCTCCCCACACTCCTGTCCAGGAGATAGATGCTCACACGCGTGTGTGGAGGTGCCATAGGCATGCTGGTGCGGATGGGCTGAGGGCTCAGACTGCCATGAGCCCGATGTCCTGCTCAGGGCTTGAAGAGATGAGGCCAGGGCGTGTTGGAAGGCAGTCCCGCCTGCTCCTCCTTCTCAGCCTCTTTCTTCTCTCCGCTTTTCTCTAAAATGGTGGCGTTGTTTTAATCAAGACCTGTCAGACTCTGGTTCTGAGAGAAATCCTTGCTGCACTCTCAGGTGTCCTGTCTCTTCCTCAGGTTTCCCATGTTCACTTGTAGACCAGGGACCTCCAGGGCCACAAACGTAAGGCATAGGTTTTACTCTAAGCCTTTCGGTAGGTGTCAATCACAGAGAGTTCAAGTCCATAACAGTAAAAAATAGATTATTAAAATATTAGATAGATGTGACCATAAAGGAATGTAAAAGGGAGAGTTTATTCTGAGGACCAGGTGATGCACCATGCTGGTGGGATCAGAGGAGACTTTACAAAGGAGAGGTAGACATCCAGGCTGGGTCGTGCAGGATCAATGGGAGTTTGCAAGGGGAGAGGGCATGGCAGGCAGGTGGAACAGCATGCTGGGTTCTGGGGGCTAGTGATAGCAAAACAGAGACAGAAGGTAAAAGAAGGTATGGGTGAGGCTTGCTCAGAAGCTTTGACTAGGTCTGCAAGCAGTTGAAGTGACATGATCAGATTTATGGTTTTTTTGTTTGTTTTTTGTTTTTGGCCAACTCTTTATTTCATAAAATAGAGTAAGTGTTCCTAAATTTAGTTTTAGAAGGTGATTTGAATGGCTCTGTGAAAGACAGATTACAGGTCAGAAAACTAGTTGGAGGCTATGCAAAGAACCCAGCTGAACAATGAGGTTTAGAATTATCATGGGGCCATGGGGCTAGAAGGGAGATGGACCTGCAGAGGGTATCAGGTCCCCAAACCCCAGAATCTAGTGCACATCTATTATGTTGAAGGACACAGTCATGTCCCTGCCTAAAGAAAGGACACTGCCCTTAGCTCCAAAAATAAAGACTAAGTTTTTATTTGAGAGAGATTTTTTTCCTCTTTTTATATACATTTTTTTCCTCTAGGAAATAGACAGACGGTTGGAAAAAAAACTGAAGATCACACAGAAAGAGAGGTAAGGCTGCTGTCTGGTCTGAGGGCTCGAGCTCTCTATGGTTTGAGAGCTGGGCAGTCAGTGGTGTTCTCCAACTGGCCATTAGGTTTAGCAGGTCCTAGCAGGTCAGGCTCTGGGGCAGCAAACCCTTCCCTCCAAGTTGGAGACCAGGATGTGGTGGCTTGAGGCTTTAGGGGTGAGGCTGGGGTGTTGCACCTGCCTCTGACCTTTGTGGGTTCCCTGCGTGAGGTCATCTGATGGAATGTGAGGAAGTGACAAGTTGGAAGACTTGAGTTTTAGGCCTGGCTGTGCCCCAGTTGCTCTGAGGTCTGGGGCAAGTCGTTTCCCTGCTCTGGACATCAGTTTCTTTCTCTGTGGCATGAGTAGTGTGGGCAGATGATTTCTCTGGGTCCCCAGTGACTTGGTGGTTTAGGGTATTATAAGGGTATCCTGGAAGAAAACATTCTAGGAAATTCTTGAAAAACCTTTAAAAATAGCTTTGTTCTCCACCAAGACGACAGAGGAGGGTGTTTCCAGAGTAGGTGAAAGTTGACTTCGGCTTTCTGTTTTGGCCTTAGGGAACCTGTTGGTTTTCCATAAGTACAAGGGACAGGAGGGAAGATAGGACCTCTCTGGATTTGCTTACTGGCCTGCACAGTCATTCCCCAGGAAACTCTGGGGTGCTCTGCCTGCCTGCCAGTTTTCCTGGCTCCCTGCCTCTTTGATCAGATTGCTGGCTCCTTGTCTGTCTGCTTATCTCAGCAACCACACTAACCCTGGGTTACAGTCCCCGTTCCATACCATTTGTGTCCTACCCAGGACTTGTTTCCATTCACCCTGACTCAGTTCCTCCAATCCCGACTCCTGACAGTGAACGCTCTGAAAGCAGGCCTGTTTGGTTCTGAAGAGAAGCTGGTTGACTGCTCTGGGGAGGGTCCTGGTGGCTGTTGTTGGGTGGTCATTCCTGCCTGGGTTCCTGTCTCCTCCTGTGGCTTTTGTTTCTTTCCCTTCATGTGTTGTTGTCCCTCTTTGTTTTTTGTCATTCCACCTCTCCTTGTGGACACATCGCCTTGATGTACGCGTCCACCAGCCTTGGACAATGCTTTTCTTTCGAGCATTGCCAGGCACTGTTTCTAGGTGCATCCTTCACTCCAGCCCCGCCGCTGTCCAAAAGACCAGAAAGCCCTGGCAAGGGAGGTTTCTCTGTTCAGAAGCTCTTTTGAAGAGGATTCAGTTGTCTGGTGTAGCTTGTCTCTGGGAGGCACAGGCCACTTTCACTAGAAGGTGGCTTGGTAAATCTTGATGCCAGGCAGGGATGGCACAGTGGGCTCCTTTGTAGTGTTTGTTTGGTATGAGCATGTGATGGAAGATTCGGCTGAGAGTGAACACTGCTGACCCCTAAGTTCAAAGGCTCCACCAGCCAGTCCTACTCTGATCTGTGTAGGGAAGCTGGGATCTTAACTGACGTCATTCGATTCTGGACATAAACTGTTTTGCTGCAAGGCCAAATGGTGGTTGATGTGGCTGTGGTGAACACGGGGATAGAAGGAGGTGGCGTTCCAGCCCCCATGGCCAGGGGTTAGGGCTGAGGAGCAGTTCCTGTGGCCTGCCAGAGCTGGTCACAAGCTTGCTTTTTTGGGACACGCTTCTTGAGGAGTGGAAATTTTGCTGTCTGGTCAGAGGCCAGAGAATCATGGGTAGAATTAGTAAGGAGGGAGAGGAAAGTGATGAGAGGTGGGTGTGGGACATGGACAGGGCTTCCTTAGGAGCATGATTTGTGAAGCTGTGTTTGCTCTTTGTCAGCAGGAAATCCAAGTCTCCTCCCAAAGTGCCCATTGTGATTCAGGACGATAGCCTTCCCGCGGGGCCCCCTCCACAGATCCGCATCCTCAAGAGGCCCACCAGCAACGGTGTGGTCAGCAGCCCCAACTCCACCAGCAGGCCCACCCTTCCGGTCAAGTCCCTAGCACAGCGAGAGGCCGAGTACGCCGAGGCCCGGAAGCGGATCCTGGGCAGTGCCAGCCCCGAGGAGGAGCAGGAGAAACCCATCCTCGACAGGTGAGTGTGGCTGGCAGGACCGGCCAATGGTGGCTCTCCCAGTCCACCCAGGAGGAGGAGAGCATCCTGGCTATGTGTAGAATAGTGAGAAGCAAGCAGAGTCAGGGTAGGAACCATGCAGCTCCAGCCGCGGACCCCAGCCTGTTGGGGATAGTTCACTATGCTTCATTGGCTGGGCACGGCTCTCAAAGTCTATCAGGAGGTGGCAGTTTGCTGGCATGCTGCCTCTGCGGTTGGTAGTCACCAGGGGGCAGTGTTGCATTGAGAGTAAAGGCATGGATGAGCTTGTGTCAAAATCTGCCTCTTACCTCTTCTTAATTTAGAACGACTTGACCTCTCTGGGCCTTAGTTTTCTCATCTGAAAAAATGGGATAATAATACCAACCTTATCAAAGTGTTGTGCAATTCATTGAGTAAATGAGCATAGGATGTCGAGAACCTGGGCTGGCAGAGTGGAAAGTGCCCAGATAAGTGCTTTGGTTATATTTTCTGAGTCTCCAGTATGCCCGCTGTGATGTTTTTGTGAATTTTCTAAATTCCTTTTTACTCTTGGCATTTTTTTCTCTGCAGTATTAGAGCTTGCATTATATAAGTTTGTCACTTCCTAATCAAGCAGTATGCATTAAGACGGCCTCCTTCTGACTTTGAGGGGCCACTATGGCATGGCATCCTGGGACTTGAAGAACTAATCTGCATACCTTCTTTCTAGCTCTTCATAATTTTGAAGAGATACCTGTTCTCTTTGTTGTTTCTCCTCTAAGTCTTCACCTTTCCAGGGTGGAAAATGCGTGCTTCCTTTAGTTTCCTAGAGTAATACGAGTCAACCATTAACCGCAGAGTTTGGAGAGGAGTGGGAGGGAAGAATTGGGGGGCAGGGGATGTGTCCCTCTGCTGAGCTCTTGATTCCAGCTCTTTACCTTGGCCTAACATCTGGAGATTCCAAATGGTTCTGCAGAGCTTGTACTGTCCGTGGTCACTGCCTCTGGGCAGAGTGGGCCCTCGAGCACTCCCCCTGCCTACAAGTGAATGCTGGCAGCTGAGCAGGGGGAAAGAATGCTGTAGCTGCTGGAGGTGAACATGTACCACCGACCCTACCTGCTCACAGGGGCCTCTCAACTTGGAGGTGTCCTGAGTCAGCTTCCCAAAGAAGCAGACTTGTGGAGCCAGAGTGACTTGGGCCCCAGCTACAAGGACAGTTGATTTTAAGATGGGTGACATCTAAGCCAGGTGCAGTAATCCCAGCACTTTGGGAGGCCAAGGCGGGAGGATCACTTGAGGTCAGGAGTTCAAGACCAGCCTGGCCAACGTGGTGAAACCCCATCTCTACTAAAATTACAAAAATTAGCTTGGGTGTGGTGGCGTTTGCCAGTAGTCCCAGCTACTGGTAGGCTGAGGTAGGAAGGATCACTTGAACTTGGGAGGTGGAGGTTGCAGTGAGCGGAGATAGTGCCATTACACTCCAACCTAGGCGACAGAATGCGACTCCATCTCAAAAATAAATAAAAAATAAAGAAATGATGGGGGACATCTATTATATCCTTTTTTAGGCCTTCCTCTGCTTTTCTTCCTTTCAGGCCAACCAGGATCTCCCAACCCGAAGACAGCAGGCAGCCCAATAATGTGATCAGACAGCCTTTGGGTCCTGATGGGTCACAAGGCTTCAAACAGCGCAGATAAATGCAGGCAAGAAAAGATGCCGCCGTTGCTGCCGTCACCGCCTCCTGGGTCGTCTGCCACGGGTTGCACTGCCGTGGCAGACAGCTGGACTTGAGCAGAGGGAACGACCTGACTTACTTGCACTGTGATCCCCCTTGCTCCGCCCACTGTGACCTTGAACCCCATGCACTGTGACCTCCCCCCTTCTCCCCCTTCCCACTGTGATTGGCTCATCGACAAGGGCTGTCCCAAGTCAATGGAAAGGGAAAGGGTGGGGGTTAGGGGAAGGTTGGGAGGACCCACCAAGGACTCAGAGAGTCAGACAGTGCCACTTGGCCACTTGGGGTAAAGCCAGTGCCAGCAATAACAGTTTATCATGCTCATTAATTTGGGATTTCAAAACACAAATGAAAACTCACACCCACCCACCCCCAAGTGCATGTCTCCATCACTTAAAAAGTAAGTTCCATTTGAAAATATCCTTTCTTTTTTTTTTTCTTCCTATTTTTGTTTGTTTATACAAATATCTGATTTGCAAGAAAAAGTGCATGGGAGGGGTTTTAGTGGTTTAACGAATTTTTAATTAAGAAAGGGTAGTTTGGTAGTCTACTTAAAAATGTTTCTGGGAAATTCACTAGAAACATTAACCAATAGGATTTTGGTGAGCTTAGCTTCTGTATTCCTACTGCCGCCCGGAAAAGGGGCAGGGCTCTGCAGCCGCCAGGACAGATGAGCACCCCATGCCTATACCTCCCTCCCCGAGCTGAGTCCCAGGGCATCTGGGCCTTGCCTGGAGACTGGGCTAGCTCTGTAGGCTCGGAGAGCCTGGGGAGGGTGCCAACCCCACCTCTAGTATTTTGGGAGATAGGGAAAGTGAACAGACTTCCCCTTCCCATACCCCTCAGGGTGGTTCCCTACCAGCCAGGCTTACTACTAGAAGAGAGCAGAGCGCCAGGGAGTGAGACTGCATCCCTGGGCTTGGAAGTGAAGGAGAGGAGACTTGTTTAGTATTTTGCCATCGGCACAAGGAAAACCAGGAGAGAGTCTGCCTCCAGGACTCTGAGCCTTCTGCTTCGTATGTTCAGAAGGTGGATAGGTCTTCCCACTCCAGCATGGCTTGAACTCTTAGGGGTCTGCAGTGCTCCATCTCCATTGATGGCCCCAGCTCAGTAACTATACCTGGTACATTTCCTGTGTGCAATCAGTACCTTGAAGGCAGAACATTCTGAATAAAGTTGGAAAAAGAACAGCTTTGCTTTGCAAAGATTGATGACAGACTGGTTCCTCAGAGGCCTAGGCTCCCATCACCCCTTTTTCCAGAGCGAGGGCCTGGAATGAAGGCAGTTTATCCTCTGTCCCTGGAGCCTGGGGTTTGCTTTGGCTCCTTGAGGTGGAAGAGACTAAGAGGGCAGCTGCCCAGAGCGGCTCTGTGTGTACCTGGTTCCTCTCAGGCTTCCTGATCCCTTCCATTGCACTGCGCCTTATCCCTCAGCCAGCCAGACGGCCTCCTTGCTCCTGACCAGCAGATACGTTTCGGGGTGGTTGGTGTGGTTTTGCGATGAGGGCAGCACGTGGTGGCCAAGGTGGCAAGCTGAGTCTCAGGCTCACTCCACCGCTGGTTCCCTGTGGGAATGGTGGGCCAGGCCCAGCAAGCCATGCCCCACCACGTCCTCCCCTCTGGAGGAAGCGCCAGCTGCCAGCCAAGTCAGCAGCTAGTCCACAGCACAGCCTTATAACCGTAAAGCCAGGCATTGCCCACGAGCAGAGCTGGAAGCAGAGCTTCAGTCAGTGAGAGGGAGGATTACCTTCAGGAGAAGGCAAGGAAGAAAATTGGCTGCTATCTTTATAGTTCCACTGCCCTAACCAAGTGTCCACATTCTAAATGTATAGTGTCCATCCCTCATGTAATAGTGGTTTCCCACCCAAAGTGAGACTTTTAATTGGAGAAGGGTATAGAGGTAGTCCAGGTGGGAAGGCCAGAAGTGCTGGTTGCCCAGCCATTGGGACCACCTGTTCTTGCCCCACTACCCTCTAGTAGGGGCCAAAGTAAAGGCTGGTTGGTGGGTGTCTGGATTGAGGATGTGGCAGGGACTGGTCCTCCCACCTCCCTCTGGCCAAAGATGGGCTTTGCCCGCTGTGTGCCTGTCACCACCCACCAGCAGTCATGCCCTGGGCTTCCCAAATGGAGAGGTAGCAGGCAACGTTTTTAAAAAGAAAGAAAACAGGAAACTGTATTGTGTTAGAGGGAGGCGGGAGGGGAGATGAGGAAACGGTTTGGATTTTGTGTGTGGGAGGGTATTTTTTTGGGGGTAGTTGTCTGTAACTTTCCTAAGTGCTTTTTTTCCTTTTCTTTTTTAAAGTAAGTTGCAGGCTTTGGCTTGGAAAACCCCAGGGGGATGGGGGGCAGAAACCTGAGGCTGCTGCCCCTTTATCTGCCTTCACAGTACTGTCCCCTTCCCCCAGCTCCTCCCTGACCCCATGGGCCAGGCCTCAGACCTTCCAGCTAACCGCTTCCCATGAGCCACTACTCTGATGTCAGCCTATAACCAAAGGAGCTGGGGGGTCCAGGCCTGGTGACCAACCTTTCTCAGCCCACTCAATCAGGGTGCTCCCCACCTGCAGGCAGGAGGCAACACCCTATCTGCTACCATCAGCCCCTTCCAGAGCCCATCTGCCCCGCCCAGCCCTGCCCTGCCAGCCCAGCCATACCCTGCTCTGCCCCATCTTGGGGGTGCCCTGCTCAGGGATGGGCTGGCACGGCTGCACCCAGCCTCCCTGGTAAGCAGAGACTCAAGAAACCTCTGGGGTCCTGTTTTCTGGTTGTGTGATCCCAGGGGTGCACATGGGCCCCTTGGGTGTCTGAACAGAAGGGTATGGGAGGGAGGGCCGCACCCCTGCAGTCTTACTCTGCTGGTGTAGCGGGCAGCTGCCCACTCCCACCCCGTTGGCAGATTAAGCATTTTATAAATTGTATTTTAAATACATGTTTTAAACTTGTCAGATCTTTGTCCTCATTTCAGTCCCCGCCCTCTACCTCTTGCTGTGGCCGCTTATTTAACCCTGGGGGGTTTCCCTCTGCCCAGTTGCAGGGAAAGACTGTCTTTGGTAAAATACTAGGCTGGGTGGTATGTGGGGTGAGGGGAAAGGACCCACCCCTTAGGGCTCCCAGAGAAGTAGAGCTCTGGGTCCTGGGGCTCTGTCGGGGGACCATGGCAGAGGCCACCTCCTGCTCTTACACAGGGCCTATCTTGGAGCCAGTGGAGAGAGAGAACGGCTGCTTTTGTGGGGTTCCCAGTCCAGAGGGGGAAGCGCTCTTCTGAGGAGGGGCCTAGCCCGGTGCTTTGAGAAGGCACAGAAGGTCAAGACTTTGCATGCAGGGGCACCTGTAGCAGAAACCCCAACCCTGGGCAGGGCTTCGAGGTGGAACCCTACACTCTGAGAGCCCAGGGGTGGCTGGGGTGACAGCTTGAGGACCTTCCTTGGCAAGAGGCACAGGGGCTGAAGTTATTGGTGTTTATTAGCTTACCAGGCCACAAAAGCAAATTCCAGCAGCAGCTCCTGTCTGGTGGCCCATCTGTCTGCAGGCCTTGAGCAACTGTCCAGAGTCAGGCCTCCAGAGGGTCAGTGGGTTTGAGAAGGCACAGAGCTGGGCCACTTTCTGCTGTCAGAGTTGTGTTCCCTGGGGAGGGGAATGGGGCAGAAGCGTGGGAAACATTTGGCCCTTTCCCTATCTGCCAGTACATGAACCATCCGTGCATGCCCAAGTGAGGAGAGAGAGGCGACCTCCCCTCAGAAATGGTGGACCCAGCAGTCGGGCTTAGGGGCCTGATTCCAAGTCCAGGGCACCCTTCCCCAGCGGCCTGGAGGGGGACTGCTGCAGGAGACGCTCCCCTCTGCCCAGGTGCACAGTCCGCTAGTCCTAATGTTGAACCATAGGGAACTCGTAGCCCTCAGTTAGGTGCCACTGAGTCTCGGACACAGGAAAGCAGAAGCACTCTGGCTTCAGTGGAACAATCTACCGGGTACACAGGCCCTCAACAAAGGTTTTTTTTCTTTGCCTTTCACGCTTTCTCCTCCCTGGAATAAGCAGCCTCTCAGGTATGGTCTCTTAGAAAGATGGATTCCCAGGCATTAGGTCAGGGGCCTCTTAAGGAAGGATCTGGAAGGGCCTAGGCTGGGGCCCTTTCTCTGGGCAGCCACCTGTTTCCTTGAGATCGTGACTGGAAGAAGGGGCTACGGATGTCAGGATCCAGGCCAGGGGTTGTGCACTGGTCTTGCACGTAGTGGTTGGTTGGCTTCCTGCGGACCATCTTCTTGTCCATCCGTGGGCAGAGCGGGATGCAGGGCACCTGGGCATAGGGGCTCTGCAGGTTGGGAGCTGGTGAAGAAGGAGGCAGAAGGGGGAGTGCTTCAGAGCACGCCCAGTCTTGGGAAGCAGGCAGATTGAGGTGAAATCCTGGCTTTGCTACATAATGGACTAGGCACTTTGGGGCAAGTCACTTAACCTCTCTGAGCTTCTGAGCTGGAGGTGATAGTGGTACACACCTCACAAGAGTTGATGATGAAGATTAAAGGAGAAATATAGGCAAAGCACTCAGCTCTGTGCTGCACACAGAATAAGAGCTGGTAACAGCTTAACAAGGAGCAGAGGTCTTTGTGACGGGTGCTGGCAAAGTCTAGTAGGCATACTCTAGAAAGACTGCAAAGCTCCTATCCCGTTACTTGGCACACAGTAGGAGTCTAATAAATGGTACCTGGGGAAGGAGGCAGGCTTGCCCAGTGGAAAGAGCATAGGTTTTGGGGTCACACCTGGATATAAACACCCCTTTCCAAAACACACTAGCTAGGGGCATTGGGCAAGTTGCTTAACTTCATCAGTTTCTTTTTTTTTTTTTTTTTTTTTTTTGAGATGGAGTTTTGCTCTTGTTGCCCAGGCTGGAGTGCAATGGCATGATCTCAGCTCACTGCAACCTCCGTCTCCCAGGTTCAAGCGATTCTCCAGCCTCAGCCTCCAGAGCAGCTGGGATTACAGGTGCTTGCCACCATGCCCGGCTAGTTTTTTAGAGATGGGGTTTCACCATGTTGACCAGGCTGGTCTCGAACTTCTGACCTCAGGTGCCCACCTCAGCCTCCCAAAATGCTGGGATTACAGGCGTGAACCACCATGCCCGGGTCAGTTTCATTTTTCTAATCTGTAAAATGGGGTGAATACATGATTATGAGTATTAAATTCCAGAGCATCTGCAAAGGGCCTAGCTCAGTGGGCACTCAGTAAACAGCTGGGATTGCCAGTCTCTACAGCTGTTCTTTCTCGGTCCTGGCTCATGGGACCAACCTGTGCTCAGGCTAAGGCAGGAGGGGAGGAGTCCAATGCAGGAGGCCATTTTCATAGGCCTAGAAGGAAAATAGTGATTATCAGCCGTTTTCCGATGTACACAGTTAAGCCCAAAGTGGGAAACTGGCCTCTCAGCTCCCTGGGCCTGGCTGCCTGAGGGCCCAAGGAGAGGAAGCCAGATGGGCAAGAGAGCAGAGCCCCAACCCTGGCCCATCCCACCCTGCCCAGGGGCCTCACCATAGTTCTGCTGCTTCAGCCGGCTGAGGATACTGAGGACCTTTCGTTCTGGGACTTCTGAGCTCTCTTCTTGCTGGGGGTTATAGGGAAGCTTCTTCTGCAACCGCAGCCGGCCTATGGCCGCTTCCATCTCCTGGGCCTTGCAGGTGCCTGCCTTCAGCTTTTTCTGGTAGTAGCTGGGGAGGCAGTGCCCACCCGTCTCAGCCTGGCTGTGTTTAATTCACCCTTCTCCTCCTTAGCCCCTATCTCTCTGGCCTGCTCTGGAGCAGGAACATAAGCCCAAGAGTCAGGAAACCTGGATTCTAGTCCCAGCTCAGCCCTTAGCTTTCTGTGACCATGAGCAAGTCACTGCCCTGCTCTGGGCCTTAGTTGCCCTGTGTAAAATGGAGGAAAGAGGTTCTCTCTACCCTGTCAATGCAAGTGACTTGACTTCTCTGAGCTTCGAGTTTCCATTGGGTAAAACAGATAAAACAGTTCACATGCCTTAGGATTAAATAACAAGGATGAATTAACACAGCCTCAAGCACGCAGCATGGTGTCTGGCTCACGGAAAATGCTTTGTACATGTTACCTATTATTTTAGGGAGGGGCGTGGCGGGGAGACAAGAGTCTCACTGTGTTGCCCAGGCAGGAGTACAGTGGCGTGAACATGACCTCACTACAGCCTTGAACTCCTGGGCTCAACTGACCCTCCTGCCCTAGCCTCTCGAGTAGTTGGGACCATAGGCACCAACCACCACGCCCAGCTAATTTTTTTATTTTGTGTAGAGACGTGGTCTCGCTGTGTTGCCCTGGCTGGTCACAAACTCCTTGCCTCAAACTATCCTTCCACCTTGGCCTCCCAAAGTGTTGGGATTACAGGCATGAGCCACTGCATTACCTATGATTACCAATGATTTTATCACTGATACATTTACTTAGATGTGCAAGTACTTAGCTGTGCAATTAACTCGTGCTCATCTTCCATATTTCAGGTTAGGGACTCTGCTCCAGAAAGTCTTCTCTGTCCTATCCCCACTCCTACCCTACAGAGTAACTAGGCTCCTGCTGGAGGCCCCCTGCAACCTGTAGTTACCCAATTATATACCCCCTGCAACCCGCTTGATTTTCTTAACTCACTGCTTGCCTTTTCCCCTACTAGACTGCGACATCATTCATTCAGTAAGTATTCACTGAGTGTTCACTGTGTCCTGGCCACTCTTCTAAGTGACTGGAAAAGAGTGAAGGAGACATCCACACAGTGTCCCTGTATCATAGCCTCAGCCCCACCTCTTACCCCAGCCATCTACTAACACCTTGGGCCAAGGGTGCTACAGTGGCTCCTTTCACACAGGCTTCAACTAACTTTGCACAGGGACGACCCTACGGGTCCGACCTCAGACGTGAGCCTCTTGCTTCCTGCCCCAGGGATTCTCTGACACAGGGGATTCTCAGAAGTGCAGGGGAGTTAAGCACCTGTGGGGCACCCTTACTAAAGGTGTTAGTAGATGAGCTGTACAGGCTTTTGCCTTTCTTCTCCTGGCAGTTCTGAGCTGCCTTTTTTTTTTTTTTTTTGAGATGGGGTTTCGCTTTTGTTGCCCAGGCTGGAGTGCAGTGGTGCAATCTCGGCTCACAGCAACCTCTGCCTCCTGGGTTCAAGCGATTCTCCTGCTTCAAATTCCCAAGTAGCTGGAATTACAGGCATCCGCCACCACACCCAGCTAATTTTTTGTATTTTTAGTAGAGACTGGGGTTTCATCAGGTTGACCAGGCTGGTCTTTTCTTTTGAGATGGAGCCTCACCCTGTCGTCTGGGCTGGAGTGCAATGGCGCAATCTCAGCTCACTGCAACCTCCGCCTCCTGGGTTCAAGTGATTCTCCTGCCCCAGCCTCCCGAGTAGCTGGGATTACGTGCCCAGCTAATTTTTTGTATCTTTAGTTTAGACAGAGTTTCACCATGTTGGCCCAGGCCGGTCTCAAACTCCTGACCTTGTGATCCACCTGCCTTGGCCTCCCAAAGTGCTGGGATTACAGATGTGAATCACCACACCCAGCCCTGAGCTGCCATTCTTAGTCTCCTCAGAAGATTCTAGGAGGTGCTTGACTCAGTAACACATCCTTGAATTGGCTCCTTCTTTGCGGCACCCCTTCCCTTATTCCTGCCTCCTGGGATCGTTTCCCACATCAGAGTCAGTGAAGGGGTGTTCAGCCCCTCCACACCTGTGGGTGTTTCTCGTCTGGTGGAACGAGAGACTTGAGAAAAGAAAGAGACACAGAGACAAAGTATAGAGAAAGAAAAGTGGGCCCAGGGGACCAGTGCTCATACAGAGACCCATGCCGGCACTATTCTCTGAGTTCCCTCAGTATATATTGATCATTATCTCTACCATCTCAGAGAGGGGGATGTGGCAGGACAATACGGTAATAGTGGGGAGAGAGTCAGCAGGAAAACGTGAACAAAGGCCTGTGTCATAATTAAGTTTAAGAAAAGGTGCTGTGCTTTGATGTGCACATACACAGACACAGCAGTGGTGGATTAAAGAGCAGTATTGCCGCTAGCACGTCTCACCTCCAGCCCTAAGGCGGTTTTCTCCTATCTCAGTAAATAGAACATACAATCGGTTTTACACCAAGACATTCTATTCCCAGGGACAAGCAGGAGACAGATGACTTCATCTTATCTCAGCTGCAAAGAGGCCTTTCTCTTTCACTAATCCTCCTCAGCACAGACCAGTCAGGTCTTTCCCTTCCCACGAGGCCATGTCTCAGGCTATCGCATGGGGAGAAACCTTGATCAATACCTGGCTTTCCTAGGCAGAGGTCCCTGTGACCTTCCGCAGTGTATTGTGTCCCTGGGTACTTGAGATTAGAGAATGGTGATGACTTTTAACAAGCATACTGCCTTCAAGCACTTTTTTAAACAAAGCACATCCTGCACAGCCCTAAATCCATTAAACCTTGAGTCAACACAGGTACATGTCTCTGCAAGCACAGGGTTGGGGCTAGGGTTGCAGATTAACAGCATCTCAAGGCAGAAGAATTTCTCTTAGTACAGAACAAAATGGAGTCTCTTATATCTACTTCTTTCTCCATAGACACAGTAACAATCTGATCTCTCTTTCTTTTCCCCACAGTCAGACCATAAACAAATAAATAAAAATACAGGCCGGGCATGGTGGGGTTCATGCTTGTAATCCCAGCACTTTGGGAGACCAAGGTGGGAGGATCACTTAAGCCCAGGAGTTTGAGACCAGCCTGGGCAACACAGTGAGACACCCTACAAGAAATTTTAAAACTAGCCAGGCATGGTGACATGTGCCTGTAGTCCCAGCTACTCAAGAGGCTGACGCGAGAGGATTGCTTGAGCTGGGAGGTCAAGGCTGCAGCGAGCCGTCATCATGCCACTGCACTGCGGCCTGGGCAACGACAGAGCAAGACCCTGTCTCAAGAAAAATGCCATTTTAGGAGTGCTGGGTGCCCTGAGGAAAAGTAGAAGGGTAGGAGGTAGCGATAAGGGACTATTTTGCTCAAAGTGGTAAGCAAAGGTCTCAGAGGTGACATTTGAACAGGATGGCGGAGGAAACAAACTGAATGGGTATCAGGAGGAAGAGTCTTCAGGCAGAGGAGTGGCCTCTGAAAATGCTGGGAGGTGTAGGAAAGAGCTTGGGACAGCAAGGAGACTGGAGAGGCTGGGGCCTGATGTGTGAGTGGTGGAGAGGAAGAGATACGGGCAGTGAGATGGCAGGGCCATAGCATCTGGGGCTTTGTAGGCAGTGATGAGGGGTGGGCATGCTACTCAGAGTTTGAGAAGCCTTAGGGCTTAAACTGATGGCTCTGCTAGGGCCTTTGCCTATCTTTGGGGCCTAGGATTTGCGGTTTTAATGGGCCTCATACATAGAAGATAGAACACTAATTCCAGGGCCCTTATGTGGTGCAATGTTGGATCTAGATCACTTGTATAAAACTGAAACTCCCAAAAGGCAACACTCTGAGTGAAACAGATGGACTAGAAAATAACTTCACCCCTCAGGAGCCAACAGGACACAGCAGTGTGTGTGCAGCTTTCTCAGTCACAATTTCAGAGGAAATCCCTTGCTCTCTGCTTCCTCTTTTCCCCTTCTTGAGGGCTTGAATTCAGGTGTGTTGCTGATAAGCTGGTTTAGCATTGACTAGGGAATAGTGGAACAATGAATTGGAAACAAACTCGGTGCCTCGGTAACTTTCTCTTCCTGCCTGCTTCCTCCGAACTGTCAGTATAAGAGAGTAAACTCCTGTCTTTTTGAACTACAGTGTATTGGGGTCTATTTCTTAACTAAGACACCAGCCTAAAATTCTATACCCAGCTAAACTGTCCAGTAAGTATGAGGATAGAATAAACACATTTGTCATTATAGATAATATTACCTCCCATGCGTCCTTTCCCAAGAAGCTACTGGAGGACATGTTCTTCCAAAGTGAGAATATAAACCAAAAAAGAAAAAGATATGATTTCAGAAAGCAGGAGATCCTGGCCAGGTGCAGTGGCTCACACCTATAATCCCAGCACTTGGGGAGGCTGAGGCAGGAGGATCAACTGAGGTCAGGAGTTCGAGACCAGGCTGGCAAACATGGTGCAACCCGTCTCTACTAAAAACACAGAAATTAGCTGGGCGTGGTGTGGTGCATGCCTGTAATCCTAGCTACTGGGGAGACCGAGGCAGGAGAATCGCTTGAACCCGGGAGGCGGAGGTTGCAGGGAGCCAACATGGCACCACTGCACTCCAGCCTGGGCAACAAGAGTGAAACTCAGCCTCAAAAGAAAAAGAAAGCAGGAGATATAATGCAGGAGAGAGGCGAAGGAAAAGGAAGATAATGAAAAGAGATTGTACAATTGCAGTGCAAATGCCATAAATCACACCTGGTCAGATAAAATTTCTAAACATGAAAAATACAATACCTGGCCAGGTGCAGTGGCTCACTGTTTCTTTAAATGACTGTGATTTTTTCCCTGAAAACTGGACATTGGAATCTGATAATGTGGTAACTATGAATATAAGATTCTCCCCCTTCCTCAGAGTTTGCTGGTTTTTGTTACTGTTTATTTATGTATTTATTTTTGTTGTTGTTGTAGGCTGTCTCTGTGCCAAAGATCAGCTTAACGTATAAACTTAAGGTCTTCTCAGGTCTTTTCTGAGCCCAGCACTTTGGGAGGCTGAGGCAGGAGGATTGCTTGAGCCCAGTTCAAGACCAGCCTGGACAACATGGCAAAACCCTGTATCTACAAAAAATACCAGAACAGCAATACCCAAAGTGAAAAATTCACTGGATGGACTTAAGATCATATTAGGGGAAGATGGTGGAGTGGGAAGCACCAGGAATCTGCCTTCAAACCTACACAACAATTGCGCTGGCAGAATCTGTCATACTATTTTGGAACTCTGGAGTCTTGCACCACCCAGGGGAAGGTTTGGATTGCAAATTGCACTTAATTTTGGTCAAGTTAAGCTTTTAGCACAATATCAGCTATTTATCTTCCGTTTCCAGCCCCTGGGAGGCAGATGTGCATGGATTCCAGGAGCAGCTTGGCTTGCTGGAGCCAGGGTAGGCAAAAAGGACCCTGTCCTCCAGAATACTGGAAATTGTGCTCTCATCACAAATGGCTGCTTCTGAAAACAGAGGTGCAAAGTGATGGGCCTTGCAAAGGTGCAAGGAGGGGCTGTTGTACCTCCCTACATTGTTGCAAGCCCTTGCCCCCGGGGTTTTTTTTCTGTTTGTTTGGTAAGCCATGCCGCCTTCCAGCTGAAGTGACTTCCAGGAAATGTAAAGGGCGAGTACCCTTTTCCCCACTTCATTTTTCTCTTTTCACCCTTTTCGGAGGCAGACATTAAAGATTAAGACATTGAAAAGCAACCGCATATATGGGGGAAAGTTAGAAAGTAATCCCAGTTTCTAGGGAAAGGCACAGGCTCAGAAAAACCTGAGAAGACCTTAAATGTATGCCTTAGACTGCTCTTTCGCACAGAGACAGCCTACAACAACAACAATAACAAAAATAAATAAGCAAACAATAACAAAACCCAGCAAACTCGGAGGAAGGGGGAGAATCTTATTTTCATAGTTACCACATTATTAAATTCAAATGTCCAGTTTTCCGCAAAAAATCATAGTCATTCAAAGAAACAGGAAAGCATGGCCGTTTAAAGGAAAAAAACAGAAACAGTCCCTTAAAAGTACCTGACAGCAGATCTTCTAGACAAAATCTTTATAAAACAGCTCTCTTAAAAGATGCTCAGAGAACTAAAGGAAGACTTGGAGAAAGTCAAGAAAACAATATATGATCAAGATGGAAGTACAAAAGAGATTAAAAAAAAATCCAAACAAGAAACCAAAAAGATTGTGGAGTTGGAAAGTACAGTAACTCAAATGAAAGTTTCATTAGAGGGATTCAAGGCAGATTTGAGCAGGCAGAAGAATCAGTGAACTTGAAGACAGGACAGTGGAGTAATTACTTTTCAGTCTGGAGTTGGAAAGTATAATAATTGAAATGAAAATTTTACTAGAGGGATTCAAGGTACATTTGAGCAGGCAGAAGAATCTGTGAACTTGAAGATAGGACAATGAAATAATCAAGTCTGAGGAACAGAATGAAAAAATAATTGAAGAGGCCGGGCAGGGCACAGTGACTCACGCCTGTAATTCCAGCACTTCGGGAAGTTGAGGTGGGTGGATCACCTGAGGACAGGAAATCAAGACCAGCCTGGCCAACATGGTGAAACCCTGTCTCTACTAAAAATAGAAAAATTAGCCAGGCATGGTGGTGGGTGCCTGTAATCCCAGCTACTTGGGAGGCTGAGGCAGGAGAATCTCTTGAACCCAGAGGCGGAGGTTGCAGTGTGCCGAGATTGCGCCATTGCACTCCAACCTGAGTGACACAGCGAAACTCCGTCTGAAAAAATAATAATAAATAATCGAAGAAAAGTGAACCCCAGAACTTTGGGAGGCTGAGGTGGGCAGATAGGTTGACGTCAGGAATCTGAGACCAGCCTGTAAAACCCCGTCTCTACTAAAAATACAAAAATTAGCCTGGCATGGTGGTGTGCCCATGTAGTCCCAGCTACTCCAGAGACTGAGGCAGAAGAATTGCTTGAACCCAGGAGGCAGAGGTTGCAGTGAGTCAAGATTGTGCCACTGCACTCAGCCTGGGCAATGGAGCAAGACTCTGTCTCAAAAAAAAAAAAGGCCAGGCACATTGGCTCATACCTGTAATCCCAGCACTTTGGGAGGCCAAGGTGGGCGGATCACCTGAGGTCAGGAGTTTGAGACCAGCCTGACCAACATGGTGAAACCCCATCTCTACTAAAAATACAAAATTAGCCAGGCATGGTGGCACATGCCTGTAATCCCAGCTACTTGGGAGGCTGAGGCAGGACAATTGCTTGAACCCAGGAGGCGGAGGTTGCGGTGAGCCGAGATTGCGGCATTGCACTCCAGCCTGGGCAACAAGAGCAAAACTCCATCTCAAAAATTAAAATAAAGTAAAAAATATGCTGAGTGGGTACCAAAGAAATAGAAAGAATGAGTAAGATCAAGTATTAGCACAACAGGGTGACTATAGTCAATAATAATTTAATTGTATATCTAAAAGTAAAAGAGGCCGAGCATGGTGGCTCACACCTGTAATCCCAGCACTATGGGAGGCCGAGGCAGGTGGATCACCTGAGGTCAGGAGTTCAAGACCAGCCTGGTCAACATGGAGAAACACTGTCTCTATTAAAAATACAAAAATTAGCCAGGCATGGTGGCGGGTGCCTGTAATCCCAGCTACTTGGGAGGCTGAAGCAGGAGAATTGCTTGAACCTGGGAGGCAGAGCTTGTGGTGAGCTGAGATCGCGCCATTACACTCCAGCCTGGGCGACAGAGTGAGACTGTCTAAAAAAAATATATATATATAAATATATATATATATATATATATATATATATATATATATATATTCACAATGGATACTCCAGCTTAGGCAATAGAGTGAGTGAGACTTCAAGGGTAACCATCCCCTGAAGCATTTATCCTTTATGTTACAAACAATCCAATTGTATTGTATTGTATTGTATGCAGAGTTTCGCTCTTGTTGCCCAGGCTGGAGTGCACTGGCGTGATCTCAGCTGACTGTAACCTCCGCCTCCTGAGTTCAAATGATTCTCTCCTGCCTTAGCCTCCTGAATAGCTGGGATTACAGGCACCCACCGCCATGCCCGGCTAATTTTTGTATTAGTAGTAGAGACGGGGTATCACCATGTTGGCTAGGCTGGTTTCGAACTCTTGACCTCAGGTGATCCACCCGCCTCAGCCTCCCAGAGTGCTGGAATTACAGGCATGAGCCACTGTGCCCGGCTGGAAAAAATCTCTTGTCTTTGGAGTTGCTAAATTGTTCTTGCTGGAACAGGCTGCACTCATTCCCCTTTCTCTGGCCCATGTGGAAAAGGCCTAGTCTGTGGTAGGAAAAAAATTAGTCCAACTTACTGATTGGTAAGGGCAAGCCTTTGTGTGATGCACTGAGAGGAGACCCCAGCAGGCTGAAAGCCTGGTTCCTACAGGCTCAATTCTGTGAGATACGCTCCTGTCCTCATATCCTTCCATCACTTGCATTGAAGAGTTGAGGAAACATGCCCTTATTTTACAGATGAAGAAACTGAATCGAGAGAAAGCAATTTGCCCAAGGCTACTGAACTAGTAAGAGGCACAGACAGAACTCCAAATTCCCCTTTCCTTCCTTCCTTCCTTCCTTCGTTCCTTCCTTCCTTCCTTCCCTCCCTCCCTCCCTCCTTCCCTCCTTCCCTCCTTTCTTCCTTTTTTTTTTTTTTTTTTTTGAGACGGAATCTCATTCTGTCCCCCAGGCTGGAGTGCAGTGGTGCAATCTCGGCTCACTGCAACCTCTGCCTCCCGGGTTCAAGTGATTCTTCTGCCTCAGCCTCCTGAGTAGCTGGGATTACAAGCGCCCGCCACCACGCCCAGCTAACTTTTTGTATTTTTAGTAGAGATGAGGTTTCACTGTGTTAGCGAGGATGGTCTCGGTCTCCTAACCTTGTGATTCGCCCGCTGTGGCCTCCCAAAGTGCTGGGATTACAGGCGTGAGCCACCACGCCTGGCTTTGCTTTTCTTTTTTTTAAGAGATGGACTTTCACTCTGTCACCGAGGCTGGAGTGCAGTGGTGCCATCATAGCTGACTGCAGCCTCGAACTCCCGGGCTCAAGCAGTCCTTCCCCTTTAGCCTCCTGAGTAGCTAGACTACAGGCACACACCACCTTGACCAGCAACAAAGTGCCTTTTGGCTGGACATGGTGGCTCATGCCTGTAATCCCAGCACTTTGGGAAGCCACGCATGGTGGCACGTGCCTGTAATCCCAGCTACTAGGGAAACCGAGGTGGGAGGATCGATTGAGCCCAGGGGGTCGAGGCTGTAGTGAGTCGTGATTGTATCACTAACACTCCAGCCTGGGCAACAGGCTTTCACCTCTGTTGAAAGCTAGCATTTATTGAGCAACAAGCATTAAAATATGTTCATTTCAAAGACAGGAGATGAAGTCTCAGGCTCCTCTGAAGCATGAGGGCCTGAAACTGCTATTTGAAGATCAACTGGACTGTTCTGCCTTCACCCTTTGCTTCTAACCCTGGAATGTTCTTGTTGTTTCACCTATGGCTATCTCCTTCTTAGATGAACCACTACCTACCCACCCACCTGCCCTGGAGACACGTGGAGGCTTTTGTGTCTTCTGGCCCAGGTAGGGTCCATCAAATTCCTTTCCTGGGACTGCTTGATGGGTGCTGCAGGGAAGAATTCCTCTTGCTGCACTAGGAGGGTGTGAGCATGGGGCCACCAGCTCCATGGGAATCCCTCCCTCTGTAGGGAGAGCCTAGCTGAGCTCAAAGCCAATGCATAGACATGGATAGGTGGAGAGAGAAAGCCTTACTGGTATCATTTGGTCTCTGGGATCGCGCCAGTCCTGAGGCCCCAACCAGTGATTTGAGCCATACATTCCCCTTTTGCTTCAGCCAGTTTTAGTCTAGTTTCTTTCACTTTTTTTTTTTTTTTTTTTTTTTTGGAGACAGAGTCTCATTCTGTCGCTCATGCTGAAGTGCAGTGGTGCGATCTCAGCTCACTGCAACCTCCACCTCCTGGGTTCAAGCGATTCTCGTGCTTCAGCCTCCAGTTTCTTTCACTTGTGACTAAAAGTCATAACTACCAAAAGTTCTCAGTGTCAAAATGCTAGATGCCACCTCTGTGTCCACAACCCTTCATCCCCAACAACCAGCCCCACTCACTTTGTGATTTCCTCTAAGACTGCCTCTGGTAAGGCCAGCATCTCTACCAGCAGGGACAGGATCTCAAAGAGTAGAGTGTGGGGGTTGTGGGGAGCCATGTCCGTCAGGGCGTTCTGTTCTGGAGACAAGGGATAGTGGCTGCCATTACCACAGGGCAGTCCTGAATGCCCTCTCCTTTCCCCGCAAGCAACCTCCCAGCAGCTCCTCCTCCAGTTCTGACTACCCTGGGCTCATCCCTGCTCACCCACAGAGCAGAAGAAGCGCCTGGTGTCTGTCATCACAGCCAAGAAGTCTTTGAAATCCACATGACCATCTCCTGTGGAGGCCAGAGGAGTAACTGGGTGGGCAGGGACCTTCGGAACAGGTCCATGCCTTGCAGCCCAGGCGTGGTGATTAGAAGTTACTCTCTGGGTCTGATTATCAAGCAGTGCATACTCAATGCAGACAACATGGGGCACACAGGAAAGTAGAAGCTGAAAGTGCTCACACCTGTAATCCTAGCACTTTGGGAGGCGAGGTGCGTGGATCACCTGAGGTCAGGAGTTTGAGACCTACCTGGCCAACATGGTAAAACCCCATCTGTACTAAAAATACAAAAATAAGCTAGGAGTGTTGGCGCACACCTGTAATCCCAGATACTTGGGAGGCTGAGGCAGGAGAATCGCTTGAATCTGAGAGGCAGAGGTTGCAGTGAGCCAAGATGGTGCCACTGCACTCCAGCCTGGGCGACAAAGCAAGACTCTGTCGCAAAAACAAACAAAAAAGCAAAAAAATAAAAAAAAAGTTAAGAATTTATATGATGTTGGGCGCAGTGGCTCACACCTGTAATCCCAGCACTTTAAGAGGCTGAGGCAGGCGGATTCCTGGAGTCCAGGAGTTTGAGACCAGCCTGGGCAACAAAGACCCTACCTCTACAAAAAATAAAAAATTAGCCAGGCGTGGTAGTGCGCCTATAGTCCCAGTTAGGAGTCTGAGGTGGCAGGATTGCTTGAGCCTAGGAGGTTGAGGCTGTGGTGAGCAGGGATCACAGCATTACACTTCAGCCTGAGCAACAGAGCCAGACGTCGTCTCAAACAACAAGAACAACAAAGGCATTTCTAGACTGTGACAGCAGAGCATTAAACCAAGCACGGAATCCTTTAGGTGCAGAGCCTCATGCAACTGCACAGGCTTCAAGCCAGTGAAGCAGGCCCTGCTTGGGACGCAGAGTGGAGCCCTCTGCTACTCACCATTGACATCAGCACTCATCAGGGCGTCCTCCACCTGGGCCGGCGTCACAGAGAAGCCCATTAGGAGCAGGATGTTCTTCAGGCTCTGTGCATCCACCTCACCAGGGCCATTGAAGATCTCAAAGTAGCTGCGGAAGGCTGTAGGGAGGGCAGGGTTATGTGGGGTGGGGGCGTTTCTTGTTTCTCTCGTTCATCCCATCACCCCAACCGCCCTCCTGCCAGCCGCCTCCACCATCAAAAGTGAAAATAAAAGAGCCGGATGCGTTGGCTCATGCCTGTAATCCCAACATTTTGGGAGGCCAAGGCAGGCAGATCACCAGCCTGGCCAACATGGTGAAACCCTGTCTCTACTAAAAATACAAAACTTAGCTGGGCATGGTGGTGCATGCCTGTTGTCCCAGCTACTTGGGAGGCTGAGGCAGGAGAATCGCATGAACCCGGGAGGCGGCGGTTGCAGTGTGCTGAGATTGCGCCACTATACTCCAGCCTGGGTGACAGAGTGAGACTCCAAAAAAAAAAAAAAAGGAGAGAAAGAGAGAGGGAGGGAAGGAGAGAGGGAGGAAAGAGAAAGAAAAAGAAAAAAGAAAAGAAAGGGCTGTGATCCCGTTGACTCACTCTGCTGTCTATTCCAAATCCAGGCCAAGGGTTTAGTTTGGGTGCCAACAGCTCAGCTAATTAGTGGCCTTCACTCAGCGCCAGTGGCCCACCCACTTTAGGGCACCCTACTGTGTGCCAGACACTGGACTAGACTCTTTATAGCCATGTTCTCAAGAGTAGAGTGCTTATTCCCGTTGTAACGATGGGGAGCCTCAGAACGATGTAACTGAGGCTCAGAGGTTAGATGACTGGACAGTTTTTCTGACTAAGTCTGTGCGCTGGTCCTTGGTCGATCTGGTCCTTGGTCGATCTGGATGAACGCCGTCGAAAGGATTGCTGCCTTGTGTGGACCAGACCAGAGGATGGGAAGGGTCTGAGAACACCGCAGAGCAGCACCAAGTGATACAAAGGCCGTGTACTAGTCAGATTGTGTGTCAGGTTTCTCAGTCCCATGGCAAAATCTGGGTTGGAGTCAATAGAGGGTCTTACTCTGTTGATCCAGCTGGAGTGCAGTGGTGTGATCACGGCTCACTGCTTCCTGGATCTCCTGGCCTCGAGGGATCCTACTATCTGCGCCTCCCCAGTAGCTCGGATGACAGGTGCACACCACCATGCCCAGCTTTTTTTTTTTTTAATTTTTATTTTTAGTAGAGATGGGGTCTCCCTATGTTGCCCAGGCTGGTCTTGAAATCCTAGGCTCAAGCAATCCTCCTGCCTCAGTCCCCCAAAGTGCTGGAGTTACACACATGAGCCACTGTGCCCGGCCTGGCTCTGCCATTTAATAAGCTGGATTGCTCTTATGTTGAAGCCCTAAACCCCAGTACTTCTGAACCTGCCTATTGTTGAAGATAGGGCCTTCAAAGAGGTGATTAAGTTAAAAAGAGGCCTTTAGTGTGTGTCCTAATCCAATCCAACTGGAGTCCTCATGCAAAAAGGAAATTTGGGCTAAGTGCGATGGCTAACACCATCCACCCAGCACTTCGGGAAGCTGAGGCAGTAGAATCACTTGAGCCCAGGAGTCTGAGACCAGCCTGAGCAACATAAGAAACTTCGTCTCTAGGCCGGGCGCGGTGGCTCAAGCCTGTAATCCCAGCACTTTGGGAGGCTGAGACGGGCGGATCACAAGGTCAGGAAATCGAGACCATCCTGGCTAACACGGTGAAACCCCGTCTCTACTAAAAAATACAAAAAACTAGTCGGGCGAGGTGGCGGGTGCCTGTAGTCCCAGCTACTCGGGAGGCTGAGGCAGGGGAATGGCGTGAACCCGGGAGGCGGAGCTTGCAATGAGCTGAGATCCAGCCACTGCACTCCAGCCTGGGCGACAGAGCGAGACTCCGTCTCAAACAAAAAAAAAAAAAAAAAGAAAAAGAAACTCTGTCTCTATAGAAAATTTTAGAAATTAGCCAGGCACAGTGGCACATGCTTGTAGTCCCAGCTACTCAGGAGGCTGAGGTGGAAGGATTACTTGAGCCCCAGAGGTAGAGGCTGCAGTGAGGTAGGATCACACCACTGCACTCCAGCCTGGGTGACAGAGCAAGGCCCTGCCTCAAATAAGTAAATAAGTAAATAAATAAATAATGCAAATTTGGACACACACAGAGATACCAGGGTTGCCCATTCACAGAGGAAAGACCATGTGAGGACAATGAGAAGACAGCTATCTGCAAGCCAAGCAGGGAGGCCACAGAAGAAAGCAACCTGCCGACACCCTGATCTTGGACTTCCAGCCTCCAGAACTGTGACAAAAGAAATGTCTAGGCCGGGCGCGGTGGCTCAAGCCTGTAATCCCAGCACTTTGGGAGGCCGAGACGGGCGGATCACGAGGTCAGGAGATCGAGACCATCCTGGCTAGCACAGTGAAACCCCGTCTCTACTAAAAAATACAAAAAATTAGCCGGGCGAGGTGGCGGGCGCCTGTAGTCCCAGCCACTCGGGAGGCTGAGGCAGGAGAATGGCGGGAGCCCGGGAGGCGGAGCTTGCAGTGAGCTGAGATCTGGCCACTGCACTCCAGCCTGGGCGACAGAGCGAGACTCCGTCTCAAAAAAAAAAAAAAAAAAAAAAAAAGAAATGTCTGCTGTTTCAGCCATCCAGTCTGTGGTCCTCTGTTATGGCAGGCCGCTCTGACTAGGACGCTGGGCATGGGCAAGTTGCTGCACTTCCATCAGCCTCTATTTCCGTATCTGTACGATGGCCGTAACAACAGCGCACCCTCTTGGAGGTATTGTATGAACTCAGTGCCTGGCACACAATAGCCTCTGTTAGCCTGGAAGTCTCTGACAAACAGCGCTGAATGGTGGGGAAGAGGTGGGGCTAGGACTGGTGTTGGGGCATGTGGTGACCTGTCGTGGGCAGGCACATCACAGAAGGAAAAACCAGAGCAACTCTCAGAAGCAGGTGTGATCACTCAGAATGCCTCGTGGTTTGAGCCATCGGAGCAGGGCAGTCGGCCCTTTATTACCAGACAGGGATTGGGAGTTGTGGGACCCTGAGTCTCTGAGTCAAAGTGGCACATTGTTCATGAACTGCTCAAGGAGGTGGGCAGGGAGAGCTGCACTTAGGAAGGTGGCTAGGGAGTTGTATATTATTATTATTATTATTACTATTTTTGAGACAGAGTCTTGCTCTGTCGCCCAGGTTGGAGTGCAGTGGCGCGATCTCGGCTCACTGCAACCTCCGCTTCCCGGGTTCAAGCGATTCTCATGCCTCAGCCTCCTGAGTAGCTGGGATTATAGGCACGCACCACCACACCTGGCTAATTTTTGTATTTTTAGTAGAGACGGGGTTTCACCATGTTGGTCAGGCTGGTCTCGAACTCTTGACCTCGTGATCCACCCACCTAAGCCTCCCAAAGTGTGGGGATTACAGGTATGATCCACCGCGCCCGGCTGGAGTTGTATATTATTTTATTTTTAAGAGAGGGTCTTGCTCTGTCGCCCAGGCTGGAGTGTAGTAGCATAATCATAGCCCACCATAACCTCAAACTCCTGAGCTCAAGTGATCCTCCCACCTCAGCCTCCTGGGTAGCTGGGACTACAGGCTCATGCCACTATGTATGGCTAATTTTTAAATTTTTTGTAGATATGGGGGTCTTACTATGTTGCTTAGGCTAGTCTTGAACTCCTGGCCTCAAGTGATCCTCCTGCCTCAGGCTCCCAAAGTGCTGGGATTATAGGCATGAGCCATTGTGCCCAGCCATGGTAGAGGGTTTTAATACTAAAAGGGGTGGACTTAAAGGATGGGGTCACAGGGAGCCAGTGAGAGCATCCAGGGAAGACAGAGGAAGGGACCACTTTGTCCAAGAGGGTTGCAGGCTTTGGGGAGGAGTGGGGGATGGAAGGAGGATGTACATCCATTCTTCTAGGGCCAGGGTGATGGGGGAGTGGGGTCACAGGACCCCGTTCTGAGGACAATAGAGAGCAGGGTAGGCATTCAGAACTTTTTAACATTTTGGTGAAGGTGAGATGCAGTGGGAATGGGGGAGATGCTTAGGCTGGTGTCCTTGTTTAATGATGAGGGACTGTCTAGGATGGGCAGGGTTCCTGGAGCCCTGTCTCCTATCCAGGGTGCTCTGAAGAGGACCATGGAGCAGGCTTGGGTTAAGGGAAGCAGAAACTTTTCCAAAACCTAAATCACTCTGCAAGGCTTCTGTCATTCTCTCAGAGAGGCAGCTCTGGCACAGGGAGAGCGCTGGACTTCGAGTCAGAAGACCTAGCACAAGGCCGGGCGCAGTAGCTCACGCCTGTAATTCCAGATTTTGGGAGGCCGAGGCGGGTAGATCAGTTGAGTTCAGGAGTTCGAGACCAGCCTGGCCAATATGGTGAAACTTCGTCTCTACTAAAAATACAAAAATTAGCTGGGCGTGGTGTCACACACCTGTAATCCCAGCTATTCAGGAGGCTAAGGCAGGAGAATCGTTCGAACCCTGGAGGCAGATGTTGCAGTGAGCTGAGATCGTGCCACTGCACTCCAGCCTGAGCGACAGAGTGAGATTCTTTCTCAGAAAAAAAAAAATTGACCCAGCATGAGTTCTGGCTCCGCCAACCCAGCAGCTTTGTGAGCTGGGGCCAACCCCTTACCCTGCCCTGCCCCACAGGCCAAGTGCAAAACCGCTGCTGGATCTGCTACACGGGGCTGTGGTGGGCATGGCGGCAGCCGTGTGATCTGGAAAACACCCCAGTCTGCCCTGCACCTATAAACCCCCAAGGACCAAGGGTCCTGCCTGTGCTGGGACCTCCCTGGCCTCCCTGCCCTCACCTTCCTCTTGCTTCAGGGTCAGTTGCTCCTCGGACTTTTCCCGGTTTTGATACAGCTTTTGGAGGCTCTGCTCTTCCGGCTCCTGCCTGCAGAGGACAGAACCCCGGCCCAGGGCAACATCCGGCCGCCCACCCTGCTGATAGCTAGGGGAGGGGTTGGGGAAGCCTGCAGGAGGAGGTCGTTGGGGAGGCTTTGGGGAGCCAGGAAGGATCAAGAATGGCAGGAAAAAGGAGACCCAGAGGAGGAGTGGGATAGAGGAGAGGGGGACTAGAGGGAGACCCCTTCGGGGGAGTTAGAAAAGGGGTCAGAAATGGAAGAGGAGGCAGAGACGTGGGAGATGCGGAGAGGAGACATGTGAGGAGAAATGGAGAGTGGGGGACACACGAGGGAACAGGCAGGTACAGGGACAGGGACCTGCATCCGGGACAAGGCTCTGATTTTGGGGCCTTTCAGGAGCGGGCAGGTAGGCAGCGGGGGCTCCTACCGTGCCTTGGCGTAGCTCAGGGTTCTCTCGCTGCTGTGGTGCGAGAGCTCCATCCTTCTCCAGCCCAGGTCCAGGGCAGGGCACAGCAGGACAGGGCAAGGCGTGGAGGTGGGAACCGGGGCTCCCACGGGGGCAGGCTCTGGCCCAGGAGCTGACAGCCTGGCCCACGATGGGCCACTGGCAGGGGCCGAGGCAGGGGTCTGAGGCAGGCTTGGGGATGAGGTGGGCACTGGGGTCAGGGTCCTGGGGGACTTCTGGGCTGTCAGGGACCGGGCCTTCAAGGCTCTCCGATGGGAGGCTTCCACTTTCTCCACCTCCAGCAAGCACTTCATGAAGCCCTGCCGGAATTTCCTGAGGTTCTGTGTCCCTGCAGCCACCACGGGCTTCTGAGGCTGCTGCTGCACACGGTCCGGCTCCCGCCTCTCTCCAATGTCCCTCACCTCCTGGGGATAGGGGAGGGGATCCAGGAGGCCTCTAGCAGGCCAGAGTGTCCCACAAAGCTCCTCCCTGCCATCCCCTCTCCAGAGATCCTCAGACTGCCCCTTACTCTCTGAGCCTTTGGAGGATGTACCCCAAATCTCACATGCACCCCACTGTGCTCCTGCCCCACGTCCTCCTGCCCCACATCCTCCCCAACACTTGACTTGCTACCTCCCAGTGAGCTGGGTTTGTTTTCTTGTTGTTGTTGTTGTTGTTTTTTGAGACAGGGTTTTGCTCTGTCACTCAGGCTGGAGTGCGGTGGCGTGATCTCAGCTTATTGTAGCCTTGACCTTCCAGGCTCAAGTGATCCTCCCACCTCAGCCTCCAGAGTAGCTGGGACTACAGCTGCACACTACCACGCCCAGGTAATCTTTTTTTTTTTTTTTTTTTGAGATGATGTCTTGCTGTGTTTCCCAAGCTGGAGTGCAGTGGTGTGATCTTGGCTCACTGCAACCTCCACCTCCCAGGTTCAAGCGATTCTCCTGCCTCAGCCTCCTGAGTGGCTGGGACTACAGGCATGCACCACCATACCCAGCTAATTTTTATATTTTTAGCAGAGACAGGGTTTTGCCACATTGACCAGGCTGGTCTCGAACTCCTGACCTCAGGTGATCTGTCTGCCTCGGCCTCCCAAATTGCTGGGATTACAGGCATGAGCCACTGCACCCGGCCTAATCTTTGTATTTTTTGTAGAGACAGGGTTTCACCATGTTGCCCAGGCTGGTCTGGAACTCCTGACCTCAAGTGATCCTCCGCCTTGGCCTCCCAAAGTGCTGGGATGACAAGTGTGAGCCGCCACACCTGGCTAAGCCATGGTCTTGAGTGAGTTACTCCCGGTCCCACCACTTGGCCTTGTTCATGCCTGTTGTCTGCCCTCCTGACCAGAAGGTAAGCATTATTGAGGGCAGGACCTTGGCTGCCTCTTTTATTCCTGTACACCCGCTTCTCATTCACTCAGCAACCCCAGGCTCTCTTGCACCTGTTCCCTCTCCTCAGAGGGACTGGCTGTCCCCATTCTGCCTCCTGCCAGGCCAGGCTTTTCTCCCAATCAAAGACGCTGTGCTTACTACACACTCTCTCTTCCTAAGTTATCAACTTTGCTTTCCCCACCAGATTACTCCTATTAGCATGTAAATATATTATCATCTTCCCTCTTTTATTTTGAAAGAAATAGGGTCTCATTTTGTTGCCCAGGCTGGAATGCAGTGACATGATCTCAGCTCACTGCCGCCTTGAATTCCTGGGCTCAAGGGATAATCCCACCTCAGCCTCCCAAGTGGCTAAGACTACAGGTGCTCACCACCAGGCCCGCCTAATATTTTAATTTTTTGTAGAGACAGGGTCTCGTCTTGCCCAGGCTGGTCTCAAACCCCTGGGCTCAAATGATCCTCCTATCTCAGCCTCCCAAAGTGCTGGGATTACAGATGTGTGCCACCAAAGCCGGCTAATCTTCCTTCTTTAAGAAAAAACAAAGTCTCCTGATACCACCTCACCTCCATCATCCCAGTTCTCTGCTCCCCTTCTATTGCAAAATTCCTTGAAAGCGTTGGCTGTCCTGACTCCACACTTCCATCTCCAATCAGGCTCTGCCTAGCACTCCCTAAAGCTGCTCTTGCCATGCCACGGTCAGATCTCTGCCCTCATCTGAGTTGACCCCTTGGCAGCATTAGACACAGATGCTCATTCACTTTGTCCTTCTGGAAATACCTCCTGCCCTAGACTCCCGCCCCTCACTGGTTGCTCTGCCCCTGCCTCTGGTGCTGGCTCCTCCTCACTCGTGCTCCATTTCTCAGTGTTGTGGAGACCCGGGGATTTGTCCTCAGTCCTCCCCCTGTTCTGGGCTCCCTCCCTCCCTAGAAGTCGTCTTCCTGCCCATGACTCCATTTTCCTCACGTTTCTTTGTCCTTCCTAATACCAGACGTCCTCCTTGACATCTCTTCTTGGGTGTCTAGAACAGGAGCAAAGCAGAGACCTCACGTTCCTCTCATCTGCTGCTATCCAGGCTTGTGTCTCACTTAATGACATCACCTGTGGCTCACGCCACAGACCTAGAGTCCTTGTTTTTATTTTCCAACTTTTTTTTTTTCCTGTGATAACATACACATAACATTTACCATCTTTGTTTGTTTGTTTGTTTTGAGACAGAGTCTCACTCTGTTGCCCAGGCTGGAGAGCAGTGGCTGGAGATCTTGGCTCACTGCAACCTCTGCCTCCTGTGTTCAAGCAATTCTCCTGCCTCAGCCTCCCAAGTAGCTAGGATCACAGGTATGCACCACCACACCTGGCTAATTTTTGTATTTTTAGTAGGGACAGGGTTTTACCATGTTGGCCAAACTGGTCTCGAACTCATGACCTCAGGTGATGTGCCTGCCTCGGCCTCCCAAAGTGCTGGGATTACAGGCATGAGCCACCACACCCGGCCACATTTACCATCTTAATGATTTTCTTTCTTTGTTTTTTTTTTTTTTTGAGATGAATTCTTGCTCTGTTGCCACGCTGGAGTGTGGTGGCATGATCTCAGCTCATTACAACCTCCGCCTCCTGGGTTCAAGCAGTTCCCCTGCCTCAGCCTCCCAAGTAGCTGGGACTACAGGTGCACGCTACCAAGCCTGGCTAATTTTTTGTATTTTAGTAGAGACAGGGTTTCACCATGTTGGTCAGGATGGCCTCGATCTCCTGACCTCGTGATCCACCCGCTTCAGCCTCTCAAAGTGCTGGGATTATAGGAATGAGCCACTGCATCCAGCCAACGATTTTCTTTTTTTTAAGAGACAGAGTCCTGCTATGTTGCCCAGGCTGGTCTTTTCATCTTGTAGAACAGAAACTCCATATCCATTAAATAATAACCTCCTATCACCACTCCCCCGAGCCCTGGCAACTACCATTTCCACTTCCTGTCTCTACGGATTTGACTAAGTTTCTCATATAAGGCCAGGCGCGGTGGCTCACGCCTGAAATCCCAGCACTTTGGGAGGCTGAGGCAGGCGGATCATGAGGTCAGGAGATCGAGACCATCCTGGCTACATGGTGAAACCCCGTCTCTACTAAAAATACAACAACAACAACAACAAAAATTAGCCAGGAGTGGTAGCGGGTGCCTGTAGTCCCAGCTACTCGAGAGGCTGAGGCAGGAGAATGGAGTGAACCTGGGAGGTGGAGCTTCCAGTGAGCCAAGATCATGCCACTGCACTCCAGCCTGGGTGACAGAGCAAGACTCTGTCTCACAAAAAAGAATCTCATGTAAGTGGAATTGCTTTGTCTTTTTGTGACTGGCTTATTTCACTTAGCATAATATCCTCAAAGCTCATCCATGGCCGGGCGCGGTGGCTCAAGCCTGTAATCCCAGCACTTTGGGAGGCCGAGACGGGCGGATCACGAGGTCAGGAGATCGAGACCATCCTGGCGAACATGGTGAAACCCCGTCTCTACTAAAAAATACAAAAAACTAGCCGGGCGAGGTGGCGGGCGCCTGTGGTCCCAGCTACTCGGGAGGCTGAGGCAGGAGAATGGCGTAAGCCCGGGAGGCGGAGCTTGCAGTGAGCCGAGATCGCGCCACTGCACTCCAGCCTGGGCGACAGAGCGAGACTCTGTCTCAAAAAAAAAAAAAAAAAAAAAAAAAAAAAAGCTCATCCATGTGGCAGCATGTGGCAGAATTTCCTCCCCTTTTAAGGCTGAATAATCTATTGTACGTACAGACCACATTTGGCATATCCATTCATCTGTCAATGGACACTTGGGTTGCTTTAATCTGTTATCCACTTGTGAATAATACTGCTATGAACATAAGTGTACAAAGATCTCCTTGAGACCCTGCTTTCAATTCTCTGGGGTATATACCCAGAAATGGAGTTTCAGCATCGTATAGTAGTAATTCTATCTTTAATTTTCTGAGGAACTGCTATCATACTCTTTTCATTTCTTTCTTCTCTTCTCTTTTCTTTTCTTTCTTTTTTGAGACAGAGTTTTGCTCTTGTTGCCCAGGCGGGAGTGCAATGGCACGGTCTTGGGTCACTGCAACCTCTGCCTCCCAGGTTCAAGCGATTCTCCTGGCTCAGCCCCTGGAGTAGCAGGAACTACAGGAGTGTGCCACCACGCCTGGCTAATTTTTGTATTTTTAGTAGAGACAGGGTTTTGCCATATTGGCCAGGCTGGTCTTGAACTCCTGACCTCAAGCGATCTGCCTGCCTTGACCTCCCAAAGTGCTGGGATTACAGGTGTGAGCCACCATGCCTGGCCTGTCATACTGTTTACCACAGTAGCTGTACCATTTTCCATTTCCACCAGCAGTACATGGGTGTTCCAGTTTCCTTGTCAACACTTGTTATTTTCTGTTTTTTTTTCTTGTTAGAGCAGTCGTCCTGATGAGTGTGAGCCTAGAGTCTTTTTTTTTTTTTTTTTTTTTGAGACAGAATCTCGTTCTGTCTCCTAGGCTGGAGTGCAGTGGCGTGATCTTGGCTCACTCTAACTTCTGCCTCCCGGGTTCAAGTGATTCTCATGCCTCAGCCTCCCAAGTAGGTGGGATCACAGGTGTGCGCCACCACAGCCTGGCTAATTTTTTTGTATTTTTAGTGGAGACGGGGTTTTGCCATGTTGCCTAGGCTGGTCTCAAACTCCTGGCCTCAAGTGATCTGCCCACCTCAGCCACTCAAAGTGTTGGGATTACAGGCGTAAGCCACCGCACCTGGCCTAAACTGTATTTATTTGTTGACATGTAATGGTCTAGACTTTCCACCAACTAGGTCACAAGCTCCATTCACCATGAAGTCACCAGTTTCACAACTGTGTTTGGTATGCCGTCCTCAATATGTATGTTAACCAAACACTGATTATTTCACTTTTCTCAGTGACGTCTGAGAAGCAAGATAACGTAAATAAAGCACTTGGACAGAGTAAACACTTAGCAAGCAGTAGGGTTGAAAATAATTATAGTTGACGGGTGCGGTGGCTCACGCCTGTAATCCCAGCACTTTGGGAAGCTGAGGCGGGTGGATCACCTGAGGTAGGGAGTTTGAGACCAGCCTGACCAACATGGAGAAACCCCGTCTCTGCTAAAAATGCAAAATTAGCTGGGCATTGTTCGCATGCCTGTAATCCCAGCTACTGGGGAGGGCTGAGGCAGGAGAATTGCTTAAACCTGGGAGGCGGAGGTTGCGGTGAGCTGAGATCACACCATTGCAACTTCAGCCTGGGCAACAAGAGCAAAATTCCATCTCAAAAAAAAAAAAAAAAAATTCTAGTCGAGTATTCTGAAGCCTAGAAAGGAGACCCAATTTTCCCATGCCAAAAACTCCTTTAATTGTTTTCCTGAATTAAAGGCAAATGCTCAATTTCTGTGAAGCCTAAAACAAACTAGCAATCAAAAGCAGTTCTGGGCCGGGCGCGATGGCTCATGCCTGTTATCCTAACACTTCGGGATGCTGAGGCAGGTGGATCGCTTGAGCTCAGGAGTTCGAGAACAGCCTGGGCAACATGGTGGAACCCTGTCTCTACAGAAAACACAAAAATTTGCCAGGCATGGTGGCTCGCGCCTGTACTACCAGCTACTTGAAGGGGCTGAGGCGGGAGGATTGCTTGAGCCCAGGAGGCGGAGGCTGCAGTGAGTCAAGATTGTGCCACTGCACTCTAGCATGGGCGACAGAATGTGATCCTGTCTCAAAAAAAAAAAAAAAAGGCAGTTCTGGGGCTCCCGCTCCATTGTGATATTGGGGGCCCAAGATGGTGGCCATGAATCCAGCCTCACTGTCATCTTGGCCCTCTGGCGACTACAGGGCTTCTGAAGTCCAAGGCCTCTGCCCCTGTTGCAGATACAGACTCTGAGCCCCAAGGTGGGTAGGGGTCTGTCTCAGAATATGTCCTATTATTTCAGGACCCAGCACCAAGGTCTGCTCCCAGCAGGCAACTGTGGGTGAATAATGGTGCCAAGCCCCTGACATCTTTCCTTCCAGCTTCTCCAGCCCTTACACACCTGGATTCCTCCTTCTGCCTTCTCTGAGCCCCTTCGACCTGGCACTACGTGTCCTGCACAGACTACTGGGTTGACCTCTGTGCAGCTCTTGTGTCACTGCCCTGCTACCCCTGAGCCTGTGGGGGCTCCCTGTGACCGTCACGCCCATCTGTTCATCCACCTGTGCCACACTGTGCAGTCGCGTGGATACAGGGATGCCTAGTCCCCAGCCTCGGGGTGCTCTAATCTAGTATTTATTCTTCCAGCTCTGTGCAAGGTGTTAAGAGGGACGTTAGAGTGCTAAGGCCAAATGCTCCACTCTAGGACCGTGCAGGACGGGTCTCCGGGTGCAGGTGGGCCTTAGACCCACCTAGTTCTCTCTCATTTTTCACTTGTTAAAAACGATTATATAGTTAAAGAATTATATAGTTCTGAAGATTATATAGTTAAAGAATATGCTGGGAATGCAATATCCTAAGATAGGGAGGGACTGGCTGCAACACCCCCAGGATCTATCTGTTCTACTCCCCTGAGCCCCAGAAATAGGACAGCCTTCAAGGCTTTAGCCCAGCAAAGCATGTCATCTTGAAGTATAAAACCCAGGGTGAGCTGCTTTCTGGGGTCCCTCAGCAAGTGGGGCACATGTAGACAAGACTCCCTCTGCCCCAGACAGCTTTCCTGAGCCTTGGGGGCCAAGCCGACAGTGGATCCTATGCTTCTGTTGTCCTTTGCTGCCCATCTTTAGTAATAAACCCGTTTTATATAACATGTATGTATGGATATTCTGCCTCACTGGACTCAGACAAGTTGGTAACCAGTACATGGTGAGCCTGCCTCACATACTGGATGCTTCATATCACAGCCAGCCTAGCTTTTCAGCTGCTCTGATCATCGTATCCAATATGCTTGTCCCATGAGGCCCAGATGATGGCCCTCTCCACCGTCAGTCTTCATTCACCTTCTTTCCTATCTCTGTAACTTTCCTTGTGATGGGTCTGCTGCTGCCTGGCTGCCCTTTTTTTTTTTTTTTTTTTTTTTTTGAGACGGAGTTTCATTTGCTGCCTAGGCTGGAGTGCAATGGCACGATCTCAGCTCACTGCAGCCTCTGCCTCCCGGGTTCAAGTGATTCTCCTGCCTTGGCCCTCTGAGTAGCCGGGACTACAGGCACCTGCCACCATGCCCAGCTAATTTTTTGTGGTTTTTTTTTTTTTTTTTTTTTGAGACAAAGTCTCACTCTTGTCCCCCAGGCTAGGGTGCGATGGCGCAATCTCAGCTCACTGCAGCCTCTGCCTCCCGGGTTCAAGTGATTCTCCTGCCTCGGCCCCCTGAGTAGCTGGGATTATAGGTGCCTGCCACCATGCCTGGCTAATTTTTTTGTATTTTTAGTAGAGACGGGATTTCCCCATGTTGGCCAAGCTGGTCTCGAATTCTAACCTCAGGTAATCCACCCGCCTCGGCCTCCCAAAGTGCTCGGATTACAGGCGTGAGCCACTGCACCCATCCCTGGCTACTCCCCTTTCTACTCCCTGGCTCTGTTCGTATTCTGTTCCCTCTGTATAGTCTAATATCAGTCCTCCCTCTCCAGAAAGCTACCCAATGGTCCCAGGGCTCCTCTGAGTGCCTGTAGGACTTCCTGTCCAGGACTCTCATCTCTTGTGGTGCCACCAGCTCAGCTGCATCCTCCGGAGCAGGGAGCAGGAGCCCTCCCCGGCTTTCCTTGTCCTTTCCCTCCAAGCACTGGGCCTGGTATGCCACAGAGACTCAGTATGTACTTACGGAGCCAAATTGTGCCCTCTCCTCTTCTCCTGCACAGTATCCAGCCCACTCTGTGCATGGGGTAGGGATGGGGGAAAAGGTGGAAACGCACAGGCAAGGAATAGTTCTTATTTCTCTCTCTCTCTCTCTCTCTTTTTTTTTTCCAAGACAGAGTCATGCTCTGTTGCTCAGGATGGAGAGCGGTGGTGTGATCTTGGCTCACTGCATCCCCTACCTCACAGGTTCAAGCGATTCTCCTGCCTCAGCCTCCTGAGTAGCTGGGACTACAGGCACACGCCACCATGCCTGACTAATTTTTGTATTTTGGCCAGGCAGGTCCTGAACCCCTGACCTCAGGTGACCCACCCGCCTCGGCCTCCCAAAGTGCTGGGATTATAGGCGTAAGCCACCGCATCCAGCCTAGTTCCTATTTCTCATCTGACTTCTCACCAGTTCAGAGAGGTACCTTGTCTTATTCCCATCCATTCATTTATTCAACACATTCCTGTTGAGTACCTACCACGTGCTGGGCATTGTTTGAGGCACAAAGCACAGAGGGTAAGTCAACTAGCGAGGCTGCCCTCAGGGAGCTTGCATTCTAGATGATGAATAGGTTGTTGACAACTTAAAGATCATGTCAGAGGGAGAGAGTACTACAAAGACAATAAAACAGGGCCATGTGATAGGCTGAGTGTGGCTGACAGGTTCCTTGAGATCGGCTGGCCAGGGAAGGCCTTGTGGAAAAACTGATGTCGAAATTGAAAAGTGAATGACTCAAAAGAGTTAGCCATTAGACTGTCTATGGGGAGGAGTTCAGGCACAGGCACACTCAAAGGCCCTGAGGTGAGACTAGGCTTAGTATATTCAAAGGCTGGAGGTCAGACCAGAGTGGCTAGACATAGGGCTTTATGGATCTTGGTGAAGATTTTGGATCTTATTCTAAGAAGATGAGGCTTGGACTAGGGTAATGAAAGAGGGGGTGGACGGCTGGGCGCGGTGGCTCAAGCCTGTAATCCCAGCACTTTGGGAGGCCGAGACGGGCGGATCACGAGGTCAGGAGATCGAGACCATCCTGGCTAACACGGTGAAACCCCGTCTCTATTAAGAAATACAAAAAACTAGCTGGGCGAGGTGGCGGGCGCCTGTAGTCCCAGCTACTTGGGAGGCTGAGGCAGGAGAATGGCGTGAACCCGGGAGGCGGAGCTTGCAGTGAGCTGAGATCCGGCCACTGCACTCCAGCCTGGGCAACAGAGCGAGACTCCGTCTCAAAAAAAAAAAAAAAAAAAAAGAAAGACAGAAAGAGGGGGTGGAAGGAAGGGACGGATTCAGGATTTATTTTGTAGGTAGCACTGAACAGGGCTTGTTGACACACGTGAAAGGATTATCGAGGGAAAAGGAGGAATCACGTGATTTTGAGCTGGGTTGCATGAGCCCCTTGGGTGAGAAAGGCAGTGTCATTTGCTGGACTGAAGAAGACTGCTGTGGTCATATTTGAGAAGTGAATTAGCCAGCCAGAGGGAATTCAAGTAGACCATTGTATATATGAACATGGAATTTAAAGGCAAGTTCTATGGCTGGGCGCGGTGGCTCACGCCTGTAATCCGAGCACTTTGGGAGGCCGAGGCGGATCACCTGAGGTAAGGAGTTCGAGAGCAGCCTGGCCAAAATAGTGAAACCCTGTCTCTACTAAAAATACAAAAATCAGCCAGGTGAGGTGGTGCGTGCCTGTAATCCCACCTACTCGGGAGGCTGAGGCAAGAGAATCGCCTGAATCTCAGAGACAGAGGTTGCAGTGAGCTGAGACTGCACCACTGCACTCCAGCCTGGGCAACATTGACGCTCTAGCCTGTGTCAATTAAAAAAAAAAAGGCAAAGTCTCATCTGAAGATGTGGATTTGGGAATCATTAGAGGGACTGAATGAGATTATCCAGGCAGAGAATGGAGATGGGAGACCAGAGCGTGGAGCCCCGAGGGTGGAGAAGATGAGGAGGAACTAGGGAGGGAGACTGGGAAGGAGTCGCTAGTGACATGGGAGGAGAACCAAGCTGGGGCTGTCACAGAGCCTGCAGAAGGCAGCATTGAGAAGAAGAGAGGGAGCCTCTGTGTCTTCTGCTGTTTCGAGGTGGGCTCTGTAAGGACAGAGCTTTTCCATTTGATAAGCCAGATGGAGATTATGGAGACCCCGATAAAAGCTCTCATATGGGGACGTGTTGAGAAAGGACAAGCGGAGGAGGTGAGGGGGACAATTATTGAGGGACGGTGCTGCAAAGGGGAGCAAAGAAAGATGGCTTTTGATGTCGGGCATGGTGGTGCACACCTGCAGTCCCAGCTACTCGGGAGGCTGAGACTAGCTTGAACCCAGGAGGTGGAGGTTGCAGTGAGCCGTGATCACACCACTGCACTCCAGCCTGGGCAACAGAGATTCTGTCTCAAAAAAAAAAAAAAAAAAAGGAAAAAAAATAAAGAAAGGCAGCTTTTGATATTGTGGAGGCTAAGCCATGTTTGTATGCTGATGGAATCATCCTGTAGTAATGCAGAGAGGGATCATGTGGTGGGGGGAGGGGACCAGAGCTAATGAATAAATGGGGAGACAGCCATGGGACCTGGGGCCCATCTTCACAGCTCCCATTGCAGCCAAATCAAGGCAGGGAGTGTGGTGGGTTTGGGAATGCTGCTTCTCATCTGATGCTTCTGTTTGTCGGTGACACACGGGTGAGATGAGGGGCGTGGGGGATGCTGTTGTGAAATGATGACCTGGAGCAGAGGGGACGGCGGTGTGGCCATGGAAAAGTGAGACTTGCCGGCAGCATCCGACATGAGTGGTTACTGCTTGAAAGTGAAACCCGTCAATAAGACAGGATGTTCTCCAGCCCGCGTTGAGCTGCTTAACATGGATACAAGGCTGGGTGGGTTTAGCCAGGGTGGGGTTTGCCAATGAACACAGCAGGATGAGACAGGGCAGGTGCTGGCAGGGCATGCTAGTGACTGTGTATTTGCAGGTTGCCCGGTCAGGTCAAAGAACTAGGAAGTGGCAGAGCCGGGGGAGGGGAGGGTGTCTGGGAGAGGTTGGGGAAGCCTCCCAGGTGTTCAGGGACACTTTGGATTGTGTGGCTGTGGCTGAGGGCAAATGGGTGGAAGAAATCCATGCTGATGTGGAAGAAGCCACCACCTGGGATGAACCCAAGGGCTCCAGAGTGTAAGAGCATTCTTGACGCCCACTCAGAATACACACACATGCAGACACACAGGCACACACACACACGTGTGCACATCCATGTGCACTTTCACACAGCCACACACACCTTCCTCAGTTTGACTCCAAATAGGGGTTTGACGTGCCATATCTGCCTCTGCCCTTTTCCTCCTCCTGATCCCCCCTGCCCTTCCCCTACACAGCCCGTCCCCATCCCCATTATGGCCCTACTTACTGGTGGAGGAAGAGGCCCCGGTGCTGGCTGGGTCTCCACAGCCTCACCCCTGAATAGAGGAGAAACCCGCAGGTGGGGGAAGGGCTCAGCTGAAGGTTTGCCCTCCTATCCTCCCCTCTCAGCCCCGAGGACACCCACTTCCACCCCAGCCTCATCCCCTTGGCCTTCTCATCTCAGGGGGCTCCTTATTTCCCCACATCCTCATGTACACAGGCTCACGGAACCAAGCATTCTGGTATTCCAGCCGTTACACAGGTGAGGAAATTGAGACCCAGGGGAGCATGACTTGCCCAAGGTCCTCTACCGAGTCAGGAGCAGTCTGGACTAGAATTCACCTCACCTGAAACTCTGCAGAAGGGCATCCTTGTTGGGGGCAGGGGATGGCACTGGAGGGTGACTTACCCTCCTTTTGTTTTTGTAGGTCCAGGCGTGGATGGCAGGAAGGAGCTAGCTGTCTTTTCCTCTGCAGCCACCGTGGATGTTGGGGGCATTGCTTCCTGAGAGCTGTCCCCATGTCCCCCTGGGCTGGGCTCTGGTGGAGCCTCCTGTGGCCTGATGTGTGGGACATCTGCCTCCTTGGGGCGCTTGTCTCCCAGTGGCTGGCCACGGCCGACCAAGGGGCAGCAAGGCTCTGCTGGCTGCACCATGTCTGCCTGGTGACCGAGGGTGGATTGATACCCGGGGCCCTGCCAAGGACAAGGACACTAAGGCTGGGGAGCTCCATCCTGGTTCCCAGGTGAACCTCAAAGCTCCAGGTGAACTGGAGACCAGTAATGACACACTTACTAGGATCCCAGCACTTCAGGCATCATCTTACTTAATTCTCCCAGTGCCCCTAGAAGGCAGCACAGGTACTCCTACATTTTGAGGGGTGAAGAAATTGAAGCCCAGAGAAGGCGTGGCCTACCCAAAGAACCACACTTCCCTGTGGGAGTGGAATGAGAGCATGGAAAATTGAGAAGATCCCCTTTAAATAGGATTTTCTTGTGTGTGTGTGTGTGTGTGTGTGTGTGTGTGTTTTATTTTTTTCTCTTTTTTGAGACAAGTCTCACTCTGTCACCCAGGCTAGAGTACAGTGGCATGAACACAGCTCATTGCAGCCTTAACCTCCTAGGCTCAAGGGATCCCCCTGCTTCAGCCTCCCAAGTAGCTGGGACTACAGATACCTGTCACCATGCCTGGCTGATATTTTAAAATGTTTGGTAGAGATGAGATCTCACTATGTTGCTCAGGCTGGTCTTGAACTCCTGGGCTCAAGCATTCCTCCTGCCTCAGCCTCCCGAAGTGCTGGGATTACAGGCATGAGCCACCACAGCCAGCCTTAAATGGGATTTTCTAAGGGATGTTTCAAAGAACAAGAATCCTTCACGAGGCTCCTTAAAAAGAGGGGTTTTGGCCAGGCGTGGTGGTACACACCTGCAATCTCAGAATTTTGGGAGGCCAAGGGGCAGGTGGATCACTTGAAGTCAGGAATTCATGACCAGCCTGGCCAATATGGCGAAATTCCGTCTCTACTAAAAATACAAAATTAGCTAGGCATGGTGGCTCATGCCTGTAATCCCAGCTACTTGGGAGGCTGAGGCATGAGAAACACTTGAACCCAGGAGGCGGAGGTTGCAATAAGCCATGATCACACCACTGCACTCCAGCCTGGGAGACAGAGTGAGACTCTGTCTCTTAAAACAATAAATAAATAAAGGCCTAAGTGGGTGGATCACATGAGGTTAGGAGTTCGGGACCAGCCTGGCCAGCATGGTGAAACCCTGTCTCTACTAAAAATACAAAAATTAACTGGGCGTAGTAGTGTGTGCCTGTAATCCCAGCCACTCAGGAGACTGAGGTGGGAGGATCACTTGAACCTCCCACCTCAACCTCCCACCTGAGGCAGAGGTTTCAGTGAGTCCAGATCACACCACTGCATTCCAGCCTGGGCAACAAGGCGAGACTCTATGTCCAAAAAAAAAGAAAGAAAAGAAAACAAAGAAAAGAAATGTGGTATATTGTTGTATATCCATAGAATGGAAATATTACTGAGCAACCAAAAGAACAACATGTTGATACACACAATACATGAATCTCTTTCTTTTTCTCTCTCTTTTTTTTTTCTTTTTGAGACAGAGTCTTGCTCTGTCCTTCAGGCTGGAGTGCAATGGCGTGATCTTGGCTCACTGCAACCTCTGCCTCCCGGGTTCAAGTGATTCTCCTGCCTCAGCCTCCCGAGTAGCTGAGATTACATGCGCCTGCCACCATGCCCGGCTAATTTTTATTTTTATTTATTTATTTTTTTTGAGATGGAGTCTTGCTCAGTTGCCCAGGCTGGAGTGCAGTGGCGTGATCTCGTCTCACTGCAAGCTCCGCCTCCTGGGTTCACGCCATTCTCCTGCCTCAGCCTCCTGAGTAACTGGGACTACAGGTGCCCACCACCACGCCCGGCTAATTTTTTTTTTTTTTGAGATGGAGTCTCACTCTGTTGCCCAGGCTGGAGTGCAGTGGCACAATCTCAGCTCACTGCAAGCTCCTCCTCCCGGGTTCACGCCATTCTCCTGCCTCAGCCTCCCGAGTAGCTGGGACTACAGGCGCCCTCCACCACGCCTGGCTAATTTTTTTGTATTTTTAGTAGGAGACGGGGTTTCACTGTGTTAGCCAAGATGATCTCGATCTCCTGACCTCGTGATCTGCCCGCCTCGGCCTCCCAAAGTGCTGGGATTATAGGCGTGAGCTACCGCGCCTGGTCTTTTTTTTTTTATATTTTTGGTAAAGACGGGGTTTCACCATGTTAGCCAGGATGGTCTCGATCTCCTGACCTTGTGATCCACCCACCTTGGCCTCCCAAAGTGCTGGGATTAACAGGCGTGAGCCATCACGCCCGTCCTGGAAACAAGACTTAAATGCTTGTGATGTAGGCTGGGGGAATAGTCCAGTGACCCACAGACTGAGTGCTTGACATCTTCAGGGCACAGAGGGGAGCAAACACTCTGTAACCCAGGCTGGAGTGCAGTGGCCTGAACACAGCTCATTGCAGCCTTGAGCTTCTGGGCTCAAGGGATCCCCCTGCCTCAGCCTCCCAAGTAGCTGGGACTACAGGTACATGCACCAGAATGGAGGGCATGCTGGGAGGGGGCTCTTTTACCTCCTCTGTGGTAGGTCATCCATACCCTTCTTCCCAGATCTCCTAGGAGGGTACCTGGCAGCTCTCAGGAGGCTCATCCTCCCCGGTTCCCCGGTTCCGTTGCCTCCTCTGCTGGCCCTTGATCTCCTTTCCGGAGCCCAGCTGCTGCAGCCCTTCAGGTCCTTCAGGAACCCAGGAAGGCAGCAACCCCAGCTCACTCTGATCCTGGCCTGCCTGCAGCTCCTGGGACCCTTCCTGGGGGACCCAAGAGGACTGCTTCTTCCTGGGGAAAATAGACAAAGTGACACTTCAGCTCCCAGACTGGGGCACTGCTCTATGTTCTTTTTTTTTTTTTTTTTTTTTTTTTTTTGAGGCGGAGTCTTCACTCTGTCCCCCAGGCTGGAGTGCAGTGGCACCATCTCGGCTCACTGCAAGCTCCGCCTCCCGGGTTCGCGCCATTCTCCTGCCTCAGCCTCCTGAGTAGCTGGGACTACAGGTGCCGCCACCACGCCCGGCTAATTTTTTGTATTTTAGTAGAGACGGGGTTTCACCTTGTTAGCCAGGATGGTCTCGATCTCCTGACCTCGTGATCCGCCCGCCTCGGCCTCCCAAAGTGCAGGGATTACAGGCGTGAGCCACCGCGCCCGGCCTGCTCTATGTTCTTATAGGGCTAGGCATACCATAGGTGCATACCTAATGCCTGGAGGGACAAATGGAGGACCCACAGGAATTCCCCAAATCATAGATACTTTCATGTCAATGTTTTGGGGAGTTAAAATTTACACTTTCAAAATTATTTGTAGAGACAAGGTCTCACTGTGTTGCCCAGGCTGGTCTTGAACTCCTGGGCTCAAGCAATCTTCCCACTTCGGCCTCCCGAAGTGCTGGGATTAGAGGTGTGCACCATTGCGTCCAGCCTAGAATTTAAGGTTTATAGTATTTTTTAAAGTATTTTTCAGAAAAAAATGAAACAAAAATGAGAACTGGGATGCAGAGAAGACAAGAGATTTGAGCCTAAGGTCATAAAGCTAAAGATAACTGTTCAAAATTTGAAGCTGTGTCTATCCGATCTCACTTTAGTATTCTGGAGTATTTCCTCCAAGCTTCTTCCTATGCATATGTATACTTATATTTTTTGAGACAGAGTCTTGCTCTGTCACCCAGGTTGGAATGCAGTGGCACGATCTCAGCTCACTGCAACCTCCACCTCCTGGGCTCAAGCAATCCTCCTGCCTTAGGCTCTCAAGTAGCTGAGACTATAGGCATATGCCACCGTGCCTGGCTAATCTTATCGTATTTTTTGTAGAGATGGGGTTTCACAATGTTGTCCAGGCTGGTCTTGAACTCCTGGGCTTAAGTAATCCTCCCACTTCAACCTCCCAAAGTGTTGAGATTACAGGCGTGAACCATGGTGCCTGGCCATTGCATACATATATATACATACACACACACACACACACACACACACACACACACATATATTTTGTTTTTTCTTTGAGATGGAATTTCGCTTTTGTTGCCCAGGCTGGAGTGCAGTGGTGTGATCTCGGCTCACTGCAACCTTTGCCTCCTGGGTTCAAGTGATTCTCCTGCCTTAGCCTCCCAAGTAACTGGGATTACAGGCATGTGCCACCAAGCCCGGCTAATTTTATATTTTTAGTAGAGACGGGGTTTTGCCATGTTGGCCAGGCTGGTTTCAAATCCCTGACCTCAGGTGACCCTCCCACCTTGACCTCCCAAAGTTCTGGGATTGCAGGTGTGAGCCACTGTGGCTGGCCTAGTCTACTTTCTTCAATTAACATCATAGCCTACATTTTTCCCATGCTAAAAATCCTTCAGAAACATGCTTTATATGTTTTTTACGTTCATTAAATGTATACAATTCCATATTTTATAGATAACCATCATTAACCATTTCCCTATTGTGTGGGCACTTCAGGGGTTTCCAATTTTTTAGTATTTATTTATTTTTTTGTAGTTTTAGTAGAGGCAGGGTTTCACCATGTTGGCCAGGCTTCTCTTGAACTCCTGACTTCAGGTGATCCACTCACTTCGGCCTCCCAAAGTGCTGGGATTACAGGCATGAGCCACCGCGCCCGGCCCAATTTATTAGTATTTAAGATAATGTGACAGTGAAAATCTTTGTGCATAAAACTGCCTGAATCACCAATTATTTCCTCATGGCCTATTTCCAGAAATGGGTGAGGATAAAGGTAGTTTCAAGGCAGTTTAAACAAATTGCCACGTTGATGAAACAGGTATGCCTAAATGGTTTCTGTTTCCACCAGCATGGTATGCAGTAGTTGTCTCAGTGGGCCTCGGACCTGGCTTGAGTTCTCTCTCCTAACTTTTCTTGTACAGGAGGCTATTTAGGAGCTTCTGGTTATAGTCAAATCCAACTAAGCCAGCTAGCCTTTATTATTTCTATTACCCAAGCCTTTCACGTTGCCTTCTTTGGCTCGCTCTTGATTTTCTCTTTTTGAATATATTCTTGCTGTAGAAAAGGTTAAAAATATATACAATTACATGTATATCTTTTATGTGTTCCTGTGTTTCCCAACCTTTTTTTTGTTCATTATTCTATTAATTCAGTGAATATATATATATATATATTTTTTTTTTCTAAGACAGTCTCGCTCTGTCACCCAGGCTGGAGTACAGTGGCGTGATCTCGGCTCACTGCAAGCTCCGCCTCCTGGGTTCACGCCATTCTCCTGCCTCAGCCTCCCGAGTAGAGTAGCTGGGACTACAGGCGCCCACCACCACGCCTGGCTAATTTTTTGTATTTTCAGTAGAGATGGAGTTTCACGGTGTTCACCAGGATGGTCTCGATCTCCCGACCTCGTGATCCGCCCACCTCGGCCTCCCAAAGTGCTGGGATTACAGGCGTGAGCCACTGCGCCCGGCCTTAGTGAATCAATATTTATAGAACATTTACTACGTGTCAGGCACAGTACTAGGCACGAGGGCTTTGAGGCTGAACCAGGTACATGATACTCCTCAAACAAGACACATAAAAGATGTTTGTGGTCTCGTTGGGGGAGTTCAGACAAAAGGTGAACACGAACTCCTTAGTGCAACCGGTGCAGTGAAAGAGAAGGACAAGGTGCTGTGGCAGGTGGAGCTGCCTTGGCCTGGGAGTTCTCCATTCTCTCTCCCTCGCAAGTGGGCTACAGGGCGTTGTCTCCTGGACCTGTTCTCTGGAAAGCCCCTCAGCTCACCCTGGTTTTGCTGGAGGCCTCTGCTCCTGTGTCCTGAGCTCTGAAGGCCCCTCCTTGAATGTGTCTCTGTATCTGGGCCCCTTCTCTGGCCCTCCTGAAGCTGATGAGAGCTGCTTCCTGCTGCCCACTTCCGAAGCATCTGGAAACATGACCTGGACAGAGATATCCATGGCACTGGCTTGAGGGCTGGCATTGAGTAGCCATTCTGGAGTGATCCCTCCCACTCGTCCCTGGGCACTCTCCTGGCCTCAAGGACAGGGAGATCCCATGCCTGACTGGGGAAGCTGTTGGAGAGGGGTGAGCAGGAGCCAAGAGGCAGAGATGGGGGCTGGCCCTGCTGTTGCTGTTGCTTAGCACTTAAGGCTCTGATACGAACTGGAGTCCAGATTAGTACCTGAGACAAGGGGATTGCCCTGAGGACAGCTTGAAAGAGCACCCTGGGGGACCCCAAGACTCTCACAAGGTCCAAGAGAGGCCTTTGACAATTCCCATGCCTTCAAAACACAGGCTGTAGTTTGAACTGAGTTTCTATTTCATTTTTTGAGAGAGAGTTTCACTCTGTTGCCCAGGCTGGAGTGCAGTGGTGAGATCTCGGCTCACTGCAAACTTCACCTGCTGGGTTCAAGCGATTCTCGTGCCTCAGCTTCCCGAGTAGGTGGGATTAGAGTGTGTGCCACCATGCCCAACTAATTTTTGTATTTTTTTTTTTTTTGTAGGCCAGGCTGGTCTCGAACTTCTGACCTCAAGCGATCCACCCGTCTCAGCCTCCCAAAGTGCTGGGCTTACAGGCATGAGCCACCGTGCCTGGCCTGAACTGGGTTTTGATCACTATCATGGTCTGTCACTCTCCAACTGGGTGACCTGGAGCCAGTGATTGAGACCCAGCTCCAAGCATCACCAGAGTCAGCAAACTCCAAACAAATGGACTCGATTAATTGCCCTTGATATAATACAAGATTCTGATGTGAGCTAATACTAACAGGCACCTACTATGAGGCAGGGCCTGTGCTAGGTGCCTTCTAGGGATTTGACCCAGTTAGTCCTCACCGTAAAACAAATGAGGCTCAAAGGGGTGCAGTGACATGCCCAATGTCATACAGGTGGGTAAGTGGTGGGACTGGGACCCCATGACGATGCTTGTTGAAAAAATAAATGGGTGGGTGAAGGCAGCCCTGAATGTTCACCTCTAGCCTCTCTCCTAGTCTCCTCTTCCTAGCTTCCTATCCTAGTCTCCTCCCTCCAGGCCCTCTCCCTGCCCCAGGGGAAGCGAGGATTTATAACAGAGGCTACAGGGAACATACCCAAAGGCATGTTGACTTTTTTTTGTTGTTGTTTTTTTTCTTGTCCTTTTTGTGGAGAACGCTATATTGCCCAGGCAGGTCTCAGACTCCCGGACTCAAGCTATCCTCCTACCTCTGCCTCCCTAAATGCTGGGATCACAGGTGTGAGCCAGTGCACCTGGCCTTTTTTTTTTTTTTTCAGTGCACCTGGTCTTTTTTTTTCTGAGAGGGGGTCTCACTGTGTTGCCCAGGCTGGTCTTTAACTCCTGGGCTCAAGCAATCCGCCCACTTCTGTCTCCCAAAGTGTTGGGATTGCAGGCATGAGCCACGGCACCTGACTGACTTTTCATTTTAATTAATTAATTTGTTTGTTTATTTATTTTTGAGATGGAGTTTCACTCTTGTTGCCCAGGCTGGAGTGCAATGGTGCAGTCTCTGCTCACCGCAACCTCCACCTCCCAGGTTCAAGCGATTCTCCTGCCTCAGTCTCCCGAGTTACTGGGATTACAGGCATGCACCACCATGCCAGGCTAATTTTGTATTTTTAGTAGAGACTGTGTTTCTCCATGTTGGTCAGGGTGGTCTTGAATTCCCGACCTCAGGTGATCCACCCGCCTCAGCCTCCCAAAGTGCTGGGATTATAGGCATGAGCCACCATGCCCGACTGGCTGATTTTTTAAATGGTGATATCTTTGGCCCTGAGGAAACTGGATGGGGAGGAGGCTCTTCTTTACGCTCTTCAGTTCATGCTACTTGGTACATTCAAAAAGAGGCTGGCAGGGCGCGGTGGCTCACACCTGTAATCTTAGCACTTTGGGAGGCCGAGGTGGGTGGATCAGTTGGGGTCAGGAGTTTAAGACCAGCCTGTCCAACATGGTGAAATCCCATCTCTTCTAAAAATACAAAAAAAATTAGATGGAAATCCCTTGAACCCAGGAGGCAGAGGTTGTAGTGAGCCGTGATCACACCATTGCACTCCAGCCTGGGTGACAGAACAAGACTCTTGTCTCAAAAAAAAACAAAAACAAAAACAAAAAAACGCTGGGCATGGAGGCTTACACCTATAATCCCAACACTTTGGGAGGCTGAGGCAGGCAGATCACTTGAGCCCATGAGTTCAAGACCGGCCTGGGCAACATGATAAAGCCTTGTCTCTACAAAAAAATAAAAAATTAGCTTGGTGTGGTGGCACATACCACACCTATAGTTCCAGCTACTCAGGAGGCTGAGGCAGGGGGATTGCTTGAGCCTGGGAGTTCAAAGCTGCAGTGAGCCATGATCATGCCACTGCACTCCAGCCTGGGTGAGAGAGTGAGAGCCTGTCTCAAAAACAAACAAACAAACAAACAAACAAACAAAGAAACATATTTGATGGAAAGAGGCTGAGAGGTGTGATGGAAGCTTAGGATGCAGGCTGGGCACTATGGAGGGGCATGGAGGGAAGCCCTGAGTAGCTGTCAGGAGAATAAAGCTGGGCTGGAGGCTGCAATGGGAGTTTGGAGGCCATGGAAGGCACCTAGAAGAGCAAATAGGCAATTCTGGGTTTGCTCACCCTGTAGCTCTTTCCGTTACAGAAGCCAGCATTGTTTTTGGGAAGCTTCTCTTCTCCATTCAGCCCATGGGGCTCAGTGGAGCCACCTATCACCTCTGTCTCCATTGTATCAAGAGATCCAGACCACTCCCCACTGCCATGGTGACTGGTTTGAGGGTGAGCATCTGACCACAATCTGGGCCAATGACAGTGATGCTAGAGACTTGCTTCAACTGTTGCAAAGAGGCTCACTTCCTGTTGGAATGCTAAACCAGAGTATGTAAGATGGGAAGATGTAATCCTGGAGTGGCCAGGGCAATCCCTGCCATCTTGCAGGGAGAGCTTGCCTGAGAATGAATCCAACACAGAGCAACATAGAGCCAAGAGATACTCATTTAGCACCTTGATCTAGCCACACCTGAAGTCTATGAATGCATTTGTCAGTTACCCAAACTGATGTATTCTCTTTTCTGCTTAATCCAGTTTGAATTGGGTTTTGTGTCCATTTTTAACAGAGTCTTAATTAAAGCAGCTGGGGAGGAAGCCTGGGCAGGGGAAGGGAAAGGTGCCAGCTAGGAATGAATGGATCAGAACATTGGGTACAGGTCCCTACCTGGCTGACTCCTGGTATGGTAGGCTCAACACCAGCCCGCTTTATGGTGATCCTCAGGCCAGGGCTTGGCTGGGTCCCTGGAACCTTGATTCTACCCTCTGTGTACATCTGGGTGTTTCTATTGTCCATGATGCCAGGGCCAACACAGCTGCCAATGGAGGGGCATCAGCTACTGTGCTCCTACAGGAGAAATCCAGTCAAGCTTCCCACCAAGCCCATCACCTAACTGCTGCTTCAGGAGCCCATGTGGAGCCTGTAATGTAGACAGCGTGGCTGGTGGGAAGAGGCGGGGCCAGGCCTTGAAAGGAGAGGCCTGCCTCAAAACCAGAGAGCTAGCCACGTGCCATTTACCCACATGCGTTTCCTAGTTCTCACAATGACCCTGAGGAAAAGGGGCTCTGGAAGGCACAAGACTTGCCCAAGATCCAACACCTGCTAGGTTGCAGACGAAGATTTGAACTATGGCCTGTTGAATCCCAAAACCCAGGCACTTTCCCCGTCTGCGACATTTCCTAAAGGATATTCTTTGGCATACTGGTCCCTTGAGATGCTCCATGGGGTTCCAAGGCTAAATGCCTTTGGAAAGTGCTGTGATAAGCAAAATGATACAGGCTCTTTCCTGTACAACTTCTCAGAGCCTTTAGAATACTAATATGCTTTTTAAAGAGAGTCCAAGAATGTCACAGCTGCTCCTGCTATAGATGAAAACTCCATGTTCTTAAATGGAGCTAAGGAACAGGAACTGGGGACATCTGTCCATCTGTCTCAGGGCCCCAAGGTCTCCAGTGGCAATCTGCAGTTCACCAAAGCACCCACACCCTGCCCTGGACACATCCTTTCTTTTTCTTTTCTTCTTCTCTTTTTATTATTATTATTATTTTTGAGACAGAGTCTCGCTCAGTGGCCCAGGCTGGAGTGCAATGGCGCGATCTAGGCTCACTGCAACCTCCGCCTCCTGGGTTCACGCCATTCTCCTGCCTTAGCCTCCAGAGTAGCTGGGACTAGAGGTGTCTGCTGCAACGCCTGGCTAATTTTTTGTATTTTTAGTAGAGATGGGGTTTCACCATGTTAGCCAGGATGGTCTTGATGTCCTGACCTCATGATCCGCCCGCCTTGGCCTCCCAAAGTGCTGGGATTACAGGCGTGAGCCACCGCGCCTGGCCTTCTTCTTCTTTTTTTTTTTTTTTTTGTTTTGTTTTTTGTTTTTTGTTTGTTTGTTTTGAGACAGAGTCTTGCTCTGTTGCCCAGGCTGGAGTGCAGTGGTGTGATCTTGGCTCACTGCAACCTCTGCCTACCAGGTTCAAGCAATTCTCCTGCCTCAGCCTCCCTAGTAGCTGGGATGATAGGCGGCTGCCACCATGCCCGGCTAAGTTTTGTATTTTTAGTAGAGATGGGGTTTCACCAGGTGGGCCAGACTGGTCTTGAACTCCTGACCTCAAGTGATCCACCCACCTCAGCCTCCCAAAGTGTTGGGATTACAGGGGTGAGCCACCGCACCTGACCATTTCTAAAGGCTTTCTTACTGTCTCTCCTCCACCTCTTTCATCCAACCTCATATTCAGCTGTGCCACCACTCCCTACACAAATTTTCTGTTTTAATCCAGGCAGGCTCCTGCAATCCTAGTCCCACAGATCCCAGCCTCTGTGCCCACCTCCCATTTTTTCTATCTTTCTAATAGCCCCCAACCCAGTCTTCAAGCTCCTCCCTCTTCTCCAAGTTTCCAACCATCTCAGCTCTCTCTCCAGCCACTGAATTCCTTTGAGGCAACATCAGCGCCATTTCTATGGGTACATGGATCCCCTTTCACTGTTAACTAGTTTCCAGGAGTAAATCCTAACCCCACACCCCTTCCTCCCATAGTGAGACCGTATGACCTTGAAGATCTTGATGGTGCTTCTTCCACTTTATATCACGGCAGGCCTGCCAGCATCCATGGAGGAATCTTCTATGTGCTGGAAATCTTTGTAAACAGTATTCTAACAGCCCCTGTGAGGTCAGTGGGTTCAGTCCTGTTTTAAAGATAGGGAAATTAAGGCTCCGAGCAATGTCTTGTCCGATACCACATGGCCAGTCTGCAGAGGAACTGGATTCAAACCCAGGCCTGTCTGACTCCCATGGCCGCCCATCTCACCATATCATTTTGTCTACAAAGAAGCTTAAGTCATTCATTCATTTCCTCGTGCAATCAATAACCATTTAATGACACGTGCCCATGCTAGGGACGTCAGGCCTTGGGGGATACACGGGGTGTCCTGACAGTTCCCACAGTTTACCAGGGACACAGAGGAGGTGCACTTAATAGCTGCTGACCCAAGTCCCCACTTCCTCTTCCTGTCCTCCAGGTCCTTCTTGCAGTTAGAGCTGCACCCCTACCATGCAAACCAGACCTCAGCTGGTTTGGTGGGGTGACCTCCCACCCCCGGTGCAGCTCTGGCCTCACAAAGGACCAGGCTCTCACCTGGAGCAGAAAAGTCAGGGCTGTGGCCAAGTCCTTCTCTCTTCCCTTGGAGTTCCTTGCCCCTCCCCAGCCTCTTTCCCATTAGGGTTCCCCTAACCTTTCCTGCTTCCTCTGAGTCTTTGTGTCTCAGGGGTGGATGAACCACCTAGGGAAAATCTCCCCCCACGCCCCTCAAACACCCCCGCTATTGTCCATTGTCTCTGCCTGAGAATGCGCAGGCTCAGACTTGGACTTCTCAGGCCTCAGTATTCCACAAACTGAAGTTTTACTGAGGTTTTACTGGAGCCCAGAGGGGTTCCAGCCCCTATCTGTCCACATCTGGAGCTTGCTAACTGTGAGAAGCTAGACAACGAGGGGACACCCCAACGCTAGTTAGAGGGGCTTGGAATCCAAGGGCAGAACAGGGAGAGAAGTTGACAAATATTGACTATGTCTCCCTTTCAGATCACTTGGGACCCTTTTTTGTTCACAGCTGTATTGAAATTTAACTCACATATCATACAATTCACCCATTTAAAGTGTTACAATTCAATGGCTTTTAGGATATTCACAGAGTTGTGCAACCCTCGCCCTAATTCTAGAATATTTCTATCACCCCAAAAAGAAACCCCACACCCCTTGGCCATCATCCCTAATCTTCCCACCCCAAACCCAGCCCTAGGTAACCACTGATCTACTTTCTGTCTTAGTGGATTTGTCTATTCTGGACATTCCATATAAATGGAATCATACAATATGTGGTCCTTGGTGACTAGCTTCTTTCACTTAACATCATGTTTTCAAGGTTCATCCATGTTGTAGCACATATCAGAATTTCATTCCTTTTTGTGGCTGAGTAATATTTCACTGTATGGATATACCCCATTTTGTTTATCTATTCATCAGTAGATAGAAATTTGGGTTGTTTCTTTTTTTTTCCTTTTTTTTTTTGAAACAGGATTTTGCTCTGTCACTCAGGTTGGAGTGCAGCAGTGCAATCATAGCTTACTATAGCCTCAAACTCCCGGGCTCAAGTGATCCTCCCACCTCAGCCTCTGAGTGGCTGGCTGGGACTAGAGATGCATGCCACCATGTCTGGCTCGTCTTAAAATTTTTAAAATTTTAAATAGAGGCGAGGTCTCATTAGGTTGCCCAGGCTGCTCAAAGTCCTGAGCTTAAGTGATCCTCCCACCTTGGCCTCCTAAAGTGCTGGGATTACAGGTGTGAGCCACCATGCCTGGACTATTTCCACATTTTAGCTATTACGAATAATGCTGCTATGAACATTCATGTACAAGTTTTTATATGAACATACATTTGCATTTCTCTTGGGTATGTACCTAGGAGTGGAATTGCTGAGTCATATGTCAACTCTATGTTTAGCTTTTTAGTAATTGCCAGACTTTCTCAAAGTGGCTGTATCATTTTACCTTCTTACCAGCAGCATATGAGTGTTCCAATTTTTCTGCATCTTCTCCAACACTTGTTATTATCTGTCTTTTTATTTTTTATTTTTTGAGACAGGGTCTTGCTCTATCACAGAGGATGGAGTGCAGTGGTATGATCATAGCTCAATGCAAACTCCGACTCTGGGGTTCAAGGGATCCTTCCACCTTAGCCTCCTGAGTAGCTGAGAGTACAGGTGCACACCACCACACCTGGCTAATTTTTAAATATTTTGTAGATGGGAATCTCACTATGTTGTCCAGGGTCTTGAACTCCTGGGCTCAAGGGATCCTCCTGCCTCAGCCTCCCAATGTGTTGGGATTACAGGTGTCAGCCACTGTACCTGGCCTTACTTGTCTTTTTTATCATAGCTATCCTAGTGGGTATGAGTGTAAAGTGTCATCTCATTCTGATTTTGATTTGCATTTCCCTAATGGCCAATAATGTTGAACATCTTCACGTGCTTATTGGCCATTTGTCTATCTTCTTTGGAAAAATGTCTATTCAGAGCCTTAGCCTTCGTCCTTTTTTTTTTTTTTTTTTTTGAGACAGAGTCTTGCTGTGTTGCCCAGGCTAGAGTGCAGCAGCCTAGTTCCAGCTTACTGCAACCTCCACCTCCCATGTCCAGAGAGTTCTCCTGCCTCAGCCTCCCTAGTAGCTGGGATTACATACAGGTGCGCACCACTATGCCTATCTAATTTTTGTATTTTTAGTAGAGATGCAGTTTTACCATGTGGACCAGGCTGGTCTCAAACTCCTGACCTCAGGTGATCTGCCCACCTCAGCCTCCCAAAGTGCTGGGATTACAAGGTGTAAGTCACCACACCTGGTCCTGTTTTTTTTTTTTTTTTTTTCAGACAGGGTCTTTACTCTGTCCACAGGCTGGACTGCAGTGGCATGAACATGGCTCACTATAGCCTTGACCTCCTGGGCTCAGGTAATCCTCCCACTTCAGCCTCCCAAAGTGCTGGGATTACAGGCATGAGTCACAGCACCCAGCCTCCCTTTGTCCATTTATATTGGGTTGTCTTTTTACTGTTGCATGGTAAATGTTCTTTATAAATTCTAGATACATGTCCCAAATCATATATATGATTTGCAAAATTTTTCTCCCATTATGTGGATTGCATTTTCACCTTTTTGTCTTTTGAAGCACGAAAGTTTTAAATTTTTGTAAAAGTTCCATTTATTGGCCGGGTGTAGTGGCTCATACCTGTAATCCTAGCACTTTGGGAGGCCGAGGCGGGCGGATCACGAGATCAGGGGCTTGAGACCAGCCTGGCCAACAAGGTGAAACCCCATCTCTACTAAAGATACAAAAAATTAGCTGGGCGTGGTGGCGCATGCCTGTAATCCCAGCACTTTGGGAGGCCGAGGTGGGCAGATCACCTGAGGTCGGGAGTTTGAGGCCAGCCTGACCAACATGGAAAAACCCTGTCTCTACTAAAAAAACAAAATTAGCCGGGCATGGTGGCACACGCCTGTAATCCCAGCTACTCAGGAGGCTGAGGCAGGAGAACTGCTTGAACCCGGGAGGTGGAGGGTGAGCCAAGATCGCACCATTCCACTCCAGCCTAGTCGACAGGGTGAGACTCTGTCTCAAAAAAAATAAATAAATAAAAATAAAGACTACAGATAGGGTGCAGTGTATACTGCTCAGGGGATGGGTGGACCAAAATCTTACAAATCACCACTAAAGAAACTACTCATGCAGGGCAAGGTGGCTCACGCCTGTAATCCCAGCTCTTTGGGATGCCAAGGGGGGTGGATCACTTGAGGTCAGGAGTTTGAGATCACCTTGGCTAACATGATGAAACCCTGTTTCTACTAAAAATACAAAAATTATCTGGGCATGGTGGTGCATGCCTGTAATCCCAGGTACTCAGGAGGCTGAGGCAGGAGAATTGCTTGAACCTGGGAGATGGAGGTTGCAGCGAGCAGAGATTGCACCACTACATGCCAGCCTGGGCAACAGAGCAAGACTCCGTCTCAAAAAAAAAATTTACTAATGTAACCAAAAAAAAAAATCAAAAAACAAAAAAACCTTAGTCATGTAGCCAAATACCACCTGTACCCCAACACTAACCTATGGAAAAGTAAATAAATAAAAAGGTTTGAAATCAGGAAGTGTGAGTCCTCCAACTTTGCTCTTTTTCAAAATTCTTTGGGTATTGAGTGCCCCTTTTATAAGTGGTTTCCTCATCTGAAAAATGGGAGAATTTCTCTTGGAAGTATCTATGATGGCAGGAAAATACAGCAGAGAAAGGTAAGTGACGTATCATCTATACGTCTGGAGGCTGTCAGGGAAAGCTTGTTCACATCACACCCCACCTTGGCCCTGCACCTACCAGAAATCAGCTGGATGAGTCACAGTGAGATTTTCCACCCCTGCTTACCACCTCGTACACAGGATGGACTCTGTCTGAGCCTATACTTTGCCTGTTGGCTCGAATTGGATTTGTTTGGTATACAGGGTAGTTAAACTGGGAATAGATGGCAGGTCCAATTATTCTCAGCAGCAGAGGTTTAGGAATGCATATCAGGAATGTCCAGCCATGTGGTTAGGGTTTGAGAATAACGCAAGGGGCTGGCTGACCTCCAACTACTAGACAGTGTCATTTCCCCCAGCTTGTCACTGGTTCAGTGGCCCCCATTACACAATGAGGATAACAATCGTTGCCTTGCCAACCTCACAGCGATTATTGTGCCAGGGTACTCTCTCCCAGAAAGCCTTCCCTGACTGTCCCCAGACTGTGTGGGGTTTCTTCTCTTTGCTCCCACAGCCCCCTATGAATTTGTTTCATTATAGTATCTTTCATTCTGCGTTGCCAAAGACTGCTTTTCTCTCTGTCTCCTCCAGTCTGTGAGCTCCAGGATGGTAGGAGCTGGATTGGCTGCATCTCAGTGACCCCAGTACTCAGCATCTGGCATAGAGTATGGGCTCGATGCCTGTTTTTGTTAGACTGAACAGAACTGACAGTGCTCTGAATGGCTGCTTGTGGTGGCTCATACCTGTAATCCCGGCACTTTGGGAGGCCAAGGTGGGTGGATCACTTGAGGTCAGGAGTTTTAGACCAGCCTGGCTAACATGGTGAAACCCCGTCTCTACTAAAAATACAAAAATTAGCCAGGCATGGTGGCGCATGTGTGTAGTCCCAGCTACTTGGGAGGCTGAGGCATGAGAATCGCTTGAACGTGGGAGGCAGAGGTTGCAGTGAGCTGAGATCGATCGTGCCACTGCACTCCAGCCTGGGTGATAGAATGAGACTTAGTCTCAAAAAAAAAAAAAAAAAGGAAAATAAGGCCAGGTATGGTGGCTCATGCCTGTAATCCTAGCACTTTGGAAGACTGAGGCAGGAGGATCTCTTGAAGACAGGAATTCAAGACCAGCCTGGGCAACAAAGCAAGACCCCTGTTTCTACAAAAAGTAAGAAAATTAGCAGGGTAGGGTGGTGTGCACCTGTAGGCCCAGCTACTCAAAAGGCTGAGGCAGGAGGATCCCTTGAGCCTGGGAGTTTGAGGCTGCAATGAATGATGATTGCACTGTTGCACTCCAGTGTGGGGTGACAGAGAGAGAGAGAGAGAGAGATTGAGAGAGAGAGAGAGGGGGGAAGAGAGAGAGAGAGAGAGAGAGAGAGAGACCCTGTCTCAAAAAAAAAAAAAAAGGAAAATAACCAATATTTGCAAAAATGTGAAGAAATTGAAACCCTTCTGAATGTAAATGGTGCTGCTGCTGTGGAAGACAGTTTGGAGGCTCCTCAAAAAGCTGAACAAGGCCGGAAATGGTGGTTCACACCTGTAGTGCCAGCTACTTGGGAGGCTGAGTTGGGAGGATCACTTGAGCCTGGGAGGTTGAGGCTGCAGTGAGCTGTGATAATGCCAATGCATTCTAGCCTGGGCAACAGAATAAGATGCTGCTTCAAACAAAACAAAACAAAAGTGCTAAACATAGCATTATCCTATAACTCAGCAGTTTCACTCCTATGTATATACACTCAAGAAAATGGAAAACAGGACCTGAACAAGTGTTCGAACACCAATGCTCATAGAAGCCTGATTCCCAACGCCAAAAGGTGATAACATCCCAACTGTTGACAGATGAATGGATAAACAAAATATGGTATATACATGCAATGGAATATTACTAAAAGGAATGAAATTCTGATCCATGCTACATGAATGAACCTTGAAAACTTGATGCTAAGTGAAATAAGAGACACAAAAGCCCAATATTGTATGATTCCACTTATAAGAGGTACCTAGAAAGGCAAATTCATAGAGACAGAAAGTAGAACAGAGGTTACTAAGGGATGGAGCAGGAGGAAATGGGAAGTTATTGCTAATGGGTATGGAGTTTCTGTTTGGGATGACGAAAAGTTCTGGAAAGCATGGTATAGTTGCACACTATTGTGAATGTACTTAATTTCACAGCGCTACACACTTAAAATGGTAAATTTTATGTTATGCATATTTTACAATAAAGATGTAAGTGATTAGATCAATCCTATAATAAAGAGCTTATAAAAAATGAGTAGAAATGGCCAGGTGCGGTGGCTCCTGCCTGTAATCCCAGCACTAGGGAGGCCAAATTGGGCGGATCACTTGAGGTCAGGAGTTCAAGACCAGCCTGGCCAACCTGGTGAAACCGCCATCTCTAACAACAACAACAAAAATACAAAAACTAGCCAGGCGTGGTGGCGGGCGCCTGTAATCCCAGCTACTCGGGAGGCTGAAGCAGGAGAATCGCTTGAACCCGGGAGGTGGAGATTGCAGTGAGCCGAGATTGCACCACTGCACTCCAGCCTGGGCGATAGAGTGAGACTTCGTCTGGGAAAAAAAAAAAAAAAAAGTAAAAAGGAGAAGGAGAGAGAGTGAGAGAGAAAAGGAAAGAAGGGGTGGGGAAAGTTTGGGGTGTTCAGTGAGTCAGAGATTTGGGATCAGCTGCACCCTACATAGGGGCTGGCACATGGTAGGCCCTCAACTGGAGGAATGAATGAGAGAATGGTGGGAAAGGAGGGATTTTGATAATTTGGCTATGGTAGACATTGTATCTCCTAGAATATTCTGGGAGAAATCTAAGACTAGAATTCTTCTTCTTCTTCTTCTTCTTTTTTTTTTTTTTTTTTTGAGACAGAGTCCCGCTCTGTCACTCAGGCTGAGGTGCAGTGGCACAATTTCAGCTCACCACAACTTCCGCATCCCGGGTTCATGCTGTTCTAGTGCCTCAGCCTCCCAAGCAGCTAGGACTACAGACATACGCCACCAAGCCCGGTTAATTTTTGTATTTTTAGTAGAGACGGGGTTTCACCATGTTGGCCACGCTGGTCTCGAACTCCTGACCTCAGGTGATCCGCCCGCCTCAGCCTCCCCAACTGCTGGGATTACAGGCGTGAGCCACTGCGCCTGGCCTGGAAATCTTCGTAAATTACTTGCGTTACCAAACTTTACTTCTTTGAATACAACTCGTTGTTGAGGTTTGGCCACACGGGGCTCTGAGCACATAAATGGGTTCTCATAGGGGAAGCATGGAGGGTGGTAGGCTAAGGGCATCCACTTAGTGTGGTGGGTCGGGTGGCCAGCTGACCCTTAGTCAGGAGAGGGAAGGATATTCAGGCAGAGGAGGCGCGGCAGCAAAGGCTGGAGGACAGAGATGCTGCAGTGTGGGCTATGGCTTTGCCTCTCGGCCAACTGGGCCCCAGGCCTAAGAACTGAAGCGATGGGGATGATCCACACCCAGACCATGGGATATGGAGGGGTCCATCTACGGCGGGCGCCGGTCTCTTTCCCTGCGTCCGAGGGTGTCAGGAGGGAGAGAGAAGCGTCTGGAGGGAGAGAGAAGCGTCTGGAGGGAGAGAGAAGCCTCCGAAGGTCTCCCGCCGCGTGTCTTCAGCGGGGTTTCCAGCAGAGGGCGCACAAACGAGGCCGTGCTGAGGCCCGCGAGCTGCCGCTCTAGCCGAAACCTGGTCACAGAGTCGCACCGTTTCCGTCCGTCGGACAGAGGAACGGTGGAAGGAGCCGGAAGTCCGGTGGGATCCAGGCGTCGCGATGGAGGAGAGTGGGTACGAGTCGGTGCTCTGTGTCAAGCCTGACGTCCACGTCTACCGCATCCCTCCGCGGGCTACCAACCGTGGCTACAGGTGATTTCCCGCCGCCAGACTAGGCTAGCTCCGATTTAACCCTTTCTCCGCCACCCGGACACACCCACTGCGGGAACCGAGGACAGCCCTGGCCAGTTTTGGGGCGAGGGGGAGCTAATGCTGCTGCTTCTTCCAGTTCCAGGCCCGAGCAGGGAGGCGGACCCAGAGTTTCGCCCGTCTCAGTACGACGCGCGGAACTCCTGGCGGCGGGGAGGGCGTTAAAGCCGTATCTAGCGCTTAGGGACCCCGGTGGGCTGCCGGGTACCCTAAACTTGGTCGGGGGTAGTGATGTCACAGACGCTTCTCTTTCAGCGCTAACCGGTGGCCTTGAAGGGATCCTCGAAAAGCCTTAAGCGGGGAGGTACCCTATCACAGACGGAAATACCCGAGAGGAGGGGAGGGGAGCCCAGAGCCGGCTGAAAGGACCGGTCCCGGGGAGCTTTAAGCTGACGGTCAAAGCCTGGGGACCCCTTCCTGCCCAGATCCCTTCGCACGAATTTCACCCTTGATCACAGCCTGGAGCAGTTGGGAGGACCCCATCTACATTTCTCTGATCTCTACCTGAGACGAATAAACACACACGCTTGTAAACATACAGAGTATCTCTGCAAGGGAACACAGGAAACTGCCCTATGGGAGGGGAACCGCCCTTGGAAGGAGACTTCCTTTCCCTTTTGTACTGTTTGCATTTTACTACCCTTTGTATGTGTTATCTATCAAAACAAGACGAAAAATATTAAACGAAGCAACGATACACTTCATACAGACACCCTGGCCTATGGCTATTCTGTGCCACTGAGTGGTGGTGAGGAGTGTTCATATTTGCGGGGGCCTGGGTGGCTATTGAAGGCGATGGTTGTCCAAGTTTTTCGGAAATACGGGATTGGCCTGCACCCCAAGAATGATGGAGCGTCCACATATTCTCTTGTTACTTTCCATTGTGTTACCGTGGGCTCATAGCTGATTTTATGGTGGAAAGATGTATTAGTGAACATTACATTCATGACATATTTTAAAATAGTGTTAAAAACAACAGTAACCAAAATACATTTGTTTTCTGTCATCAAACTGTAGTTGGACCATCAAACCATTGATGGTCGTCTAGCCCTATCCTCTGTTGCGTCTTTTTTTTTTTTTTTTTTTTTTTGAGACAGTTTCCCTCTTGTCCAGGCTAAGAGTGTAATGGCGCGCGATCTCGGCTCACTGCAACCTCCGCCTCCCGAATCCAAGCGATTCTCCTGCCTCAGCCTCCAGAGTAGCTGGGATTACAGCCATACACCACCACTACCGACTAATTTTGTGTTTTTAGTAGAGACGAGGTTTCTGCATGTTAGTCAGGCTGGTCTCGAACTCCCAACCTCAAGTGATCCTGATCCACTCGCCTCGGGCCTCCCAAAGTGCTGGGATTACAGGCGTGAGCCACCACGCTCGGCCCCCTATTGGGTCTTTAGTAGGATGGGTTTGGTTCCTCTTGGTGCCCCAGAGAGTGAGGTTATGGATTGTCAGGGCTGGCTGGTTTAGCTTAGAGGAAACTACCAGTGCCTGCAATTAAGTCTTGGAGCTCTCCTTAGCCTGAATCTCAGGCCTATTAAGAGGAACTGGAACTGAGTCTGCTGATTTGTGAATTGACAGTCTGCATTTGTGCAGCCCTCAAGATAGCCGCGTCCAGGGTTCTTGAGAACTGGCACAGGGACTTCCAAGAAAAGCCTCCTGTAAACACCTGCGGTTCTTGCTATTTGGGGATTTTACTGACCTTTTCTTAGAACTAAAATGTGAAGTTAATGCTTTAAAAGAGTCAAAACAGCTGGCTGTGGTGGCTCACGCCTGTAATCCCAACACTTTGGGATGCCTAGGTGGAAGGATCCCTTCAGCCTAATACCTCACGACCAGCCTGGACAACATAGTGAGAGCCTCTTTCTATAATTTTTTTTTTTTTTAATTAGCCTGGTGTGTTGGTACACACACCTGTAGTCCCAGCTCCTCAGGAGGCTGAGGTGGAAGGATCTCTTGGGCTCGGGAGGTTGAGGCTTCAGTGAGCTGTGGTTGGACCACTGCGCTTCAGCCTGGGTGACAGAGTGAGACCCCATTTCAAACAAACCAGAGCCAAAAGAGGCATTGCTGTAAGTTCATGGTTTCCTGGGTTTCTTCCTAAGCTCCCATTCGCTTTTCTGTTCTCCTTTTCTCTTCTGGTGATTGCTCCATGCTGACTTTTTCTTTCGAGATAGTCTCACTTTTCTCAAATGGTCACTCTGATCACTGCAGTCAAGCAATGTCAGAAACAGAATCAGGCCCCTGCAACTGCTGCTTCTATAGAAAGGAAACTGGAAGGAAGTCCTACTCGGAGGAGGACACTGTGGTCTAGAGAGGGGGTCACCAAGTGACAACCCACTGTATTTTTGTATGGTTCACACCTAAGAATGGTTTTTACATTTTTTAAATAGTTGGGAAAATTTTTAAAGGAGAGTATTTCATACTGGGAACATTATATGAATTTCAGATTTCAATGTCTACACTTCGATTGAAATACAGCTGTGCTCAGTAGAAAATAGTTGATACCTAAAGCATCACCACGTGCATGTTCTGTACTGCTTTTACTCTACAGCAGCAGAGCGGCCTTGTTGTGACAGGCTGTGTGCCCTGCAAAGCCAAAGATATTTACTGTCTGACTCTTGACAGAAAATGTTTGCCAACTCTTGGGCTAGAATAAGCAGCCCTTTCCATCCCCAGCATTGGGGTCACGCAGCAGGAGCCTCTGGCAGAGGTTCAGTGGTGTTTGTTCCCTTAGGGCCGCGGAGTGGCAGCTGGACCAGCCATCATGGAGTGGCCGGCTGAGGATCACTGCAAAGGGGCAGATGGCCTACATCAAGCTGGAGGACAGGACCTCAGGTAACTGCAAGGGAGGCCGCACCTAGCTGAGGGGCTGCGCTCCCACTTTATGAAGGGAGAGGTGGTCTGGTCTGGCCAGGCTTTAAGCTGTACCTTTCTCCCACCTTAGTTGTAGAAAGTACTGTCTCCAGGTGTAAAAACAAGTATTTCATGTCAAACACCAGTTCCTTTTAGGAGTCCTCAGCAAAATGTGGAGGCCAAGGAGAGGAGACCACAGCTTGGTCCTGGTAGGAAGTAGGAGGCCCTGGAAGTGGCCTTGAAAACAGGCGGGTGAGGATGCACAGCTCTCTGCTGCTGGACTCTGCTTCCTACTGAGGAATTGTTTATCAACGCAGCGGTAACTCCCAGAGCTGACCACACCCATTAACTGAAGAAGCTGGAAACTGTCTTACTCAGCTCTTTCTATAGTGAGAGGACAAGCCGAGCTGGGTTGTGTTGGGGTCAGGTGGCAGAGGTCGTCTTGGGGGAAACTTCAGAAGTGCTGGGCCACCAGTGCATCTGGGTGAGCTGTGGAGGGCAGTGTGCCTGAAATCCCCCTGCTGAGACCCCGAGTGGGGTCGGACACAGTGCCTGCTCAGTCAGGTGCCACAACATTCGGTCATTTATTTTTTGTAATGTGTAGAGATTTTCCTTTGTAGAGCAGAAGAAAGTGCAAAAGTTTAGAGACAGAACTGGCTGCCTCTTCTCAGAACTATGTTCTGCCTGAGCTACTGGACGTGGGGTGAGCCACATGACCTCTGGAGCCTTGGCCTCCTCCGTGTTGAAATGGGGATCGTATTAGTTCCTCCTTCATAAGACTGTTGGAGAATAGGAAGTGAGTGGATATTTCTCTAATTGCTTTATGGACTGCGAGGCAACCCAAAGCGTTGATTTGTTCTTTGGGAACTTGGGTATTGGCGGCAGAGGAGTTTGAAGAGGCAGCTGCCATGGCCAGACCAGAGAATTTTAGCTGGAGAATTGCTGGGACACCCCAGGTAGTGTCATAAGAGAATGGTACCACCTGTTGTTCTCTGGGGAATTTGGTAACTGTGACTTTATTTATTTGAAAAAAACTTTTGTTTTTTAGATGGAGTCTTGCTTGGTCACCCAGGCTGGAGTGCAGTGGCACGATCTTGGCTCACTGCAACCTCCGCCTCACGGGTTCAAGCAGTTCTCTGCCTCAGCCTCCCGAGTAGCTGGGATTACAGGCGCCCACCACCACACCCAGCTAATTTTTTTGTGTGTGTTTTTAGTAGAGACGGAGTTTCACCATATTGGCCAGGCTGTTCTTGAACTCCTGACCTCGTGATGCGCCCGCCTTGGCCTCCCAAAGTGTTGGAATTACAGGTGTGAGCCACTGTGCCCCGGCCAGCTGTGACTTTAACATGACTCCCTAATGTAACAGCCACTGCCTAGGGCTGAGCCTCCCCTGTGGGACCCACCCCAAGGTGCTCTTAGCTCAAGGTCATGGCTGGGTCATGTTAGTCTCTAACTTTCCCATGAGGTAATGAGCATATCACTCTAGGCCAGGCTTTCTCAGCTTCAGCACTGTTGACACTTGGGGCCAGATGAGTCTTTGTTTCGGGGAGCTGTGGAGCCCAACGAGGATATTTTACAGCATTCTTGGCCTCTGTCTAGCAGATGTCAGTAGCACCCCCCAAGTTGTGACGATCAAAATTATCTCTAGACATTGCCAGATGTCTCTTGGGGACAGGGGAGCAAAATCACCCCGATTGAGAATTACTGCTGTAGTCTGAAGGCATCTTGGTAAGGTTGGAACAGAAGGCAGATAAATTGACAAGAAACTGCAGACTCTAGGGCTGTTGGTTTTTTTTTTTTTTTTTTTTTTTTTGAGACGGAGTCTCGCTCTGTCGCCCAGGCTGGAGTGCAGTGGCGGGATCTCAGCTCACTGCAAGCTCCGCCTCCCGGGTTCACGCCATTCTCCTGCCTCAGCCTCCCGAGTAGCTGGGACTACAGGCGCCCGCCACTGCGCCCGGCTAGTTTTTTGTATTTCTTAATAGAGACGGGGTTTCACCGTGTTAGCCAGGATGGTCTCGATCTCCTGACCTCGTGATCCGCCCGTCTCGGCCTCCCAAAGTGCTGGGATTACAGGCTTGAGCCACCGCGCCCAGCCGGGCTGTTGGTTTTGAATCAGTTCAGCCTTGATTACAAAATTACCTCTAGCCCCGGCACGTAGCTCATGCCTGTAATCCCCTCACTTTAGGAGGCCAAGACAGGTGGATCGCTTGAGCCCAGGAATTCCAGAGCAGCCTGGGCAATATGACAAAACCTTGTCTCTAATAAAAATGCAAAAATTAGCAAGGTGTAGTGGTGTACACCTGTAATCCCAACTACTTGGGAGGCTAAGGCACAAGAATCACTTGAACCAAGGAGGTAGAGGTTGCAGTGAGCCGAGATTGCACCATTGCACTCTAGCATGGGTGACAGAGCAAGACTGTCTCAAAAAGAAAACAAAAAGAAAATAAAACAGGCCAGGCACGGTGGCTCACCCGCCTGTAATCCCAGCACTTTGGGAGGCCAATGCGGGCAGATCATCTGAGGTCAGGGGTTCGAGACCAGCCTGACCAACACGGAGAAACCTCGTCTGTACTAAAAATACAAAATTAGCTGGGCATGGTGGTGCATGCTTGTAAACACAGCTACTCAGGAGGTTGAGGCAGGAGAATCGCTTGAACCTGGGAGGCAGAGGTTGCAGCGAGGCGAGATTGTGCCATTGCACTCCATCCTGGGCAATAAGAGTGAAACTCTGCCTTGGAAAAAAAAACCAACCAACCCAAAAAACAAAGTTCTCTCTAAACCACAGGATTCAATAGAAGATATTTGATTAAAGACTTAAAGCACCAGCCAGGTATGGTGACTCATGCTTCTAATCCCATGGCTTTGGGAGGCCAAGGTGGGAGGATGGCTTGAGACCAGGAGTTAGAGACCAGCCTGGGCAACATATGAAGACCCTGTCTCTAACAAAAGAAATTGAGTGGGCATGGTGGCATGTGCCTGTATTCCTAGCTACGTGAGAGGCTGAAGCGGGAAGATTACTTGAGCCCAGGAGTTTGAGGCTGCTGTGAGCTATGATGCACTGCACATTGCACTTCAATCTGGGCAACAGAGCCCAGACCCTGTTTCTTCTTTTTTTTTTGTCACCTTGGCTGGAGTGCAGTGGCACAATCTCAGCTCACTGCAGCCTCCAACTCCTGGGGTCAGGGATCCTCCTGCCTCAGCCTCCCAGGGAGCTGGAACTAAATGTGTGTGCCACCATGCCTGGCTTATTTTTATATTTTTTCTAGAGACCAGGTTTCACCATCTTGCTCATGCTAGTCTCAAATTCCTGGGCTCGGCCGGGCACAGTGGCTCACGCCTGTAATCCCAGCACTTTGGGAGGCCGAGGTGGGCGGATCACCTGAGGTCAGGAGTTCAAGACCAGCCTGGCCAACATGATGAAACACTGTCTCTACTAAAAATACAAAAATTAGCTGGGTGTGGAGGTGCATGCCTGTAATTCCAGCTGCTTGGGAGGCTGAGGCAGGAGAATCACTTGAACCTGGGAGGTGGAGGTTGCAGTGAGCCGAGATCGCGCCGCTGCACTCCAGCCTGGGCGACAGAGGGAGACTCTATCTCAGGCAAAAAAAAAAAAAAAAAAAAAAAAAAGGTATAAATCAAATTCCTGGGCTCAAGCAATGCACCCCACCTCAGCCTCCCAAAGTGCTGGGACCACACCCAGTCCATGACCCTGTTTCTAAAAAACAAAACAAAAAATACTAAAAGCAACAACAGACGTCAGCACATAGGAAAAACTGATGCCAGTCATAAATGCTCGTGGAAATTTTATGTTGCGCTGCACCTGTTGAGTGCTGTAGTTGACAAGGTGATGTGTTTCACAAGGGCTCCTTTTAAAGCTAGTCATGCTTGCCCTGTCTCAGATTGAATTAAATCAGCCTGCTTCAGATTCCCTATGGGTGTGAAAACTTCCTCCCTTATTTCCTCGGGGCTTACTGGCCCCTCTTATAGTCCTGCCTCAGGTACTGGGCCTCTTCAGCAGGTGTGATTACCTAGGTCAGGGCTCACCTGTTCTAGGACACTCAGGGTTCAGGTAATATAAGTGGGTAAAGCAGATGGAATGGATGGGCTAGCAGCTCCAGCTGCTCAGGTTGGCTTGGAGGCTCAGCATTAATAGAGCTTAATTTTAAGAGAGGCCAGGCAGAATACTAAACTGGGCTAGATTTGACCTGTAAGCTATCTCTGACTTAAGCCTTTCCTTAGTTATATTTTCTGTGTCTTCCCTTTAGCAAGAATGGATTTGATTTGAATTCCAGAGTAAGATTTGCCGATCTGTCCCAGCTGGCTAGAGATACCTTGCGGGAAAAAGGCCCAGTAGTCTGGTAGAAACACCTGGCTGGAAGGGGGCTCAGGGCTCAGCGCTCAACCTAACCTGTGCTTTCAGGGGAGCTGTTTGCTCAGGCCCCGGTGGATCAGTTTCCTGGCACAGCTGTGGAGAGTGTGACGGACTCCAGCAGGTACTTCGTGATCCGCATCGAAGATGGAAATGGTAGGCATGGGTCCTGGTGCTTCCTCCTCTTGGGAAAGGTTTTCTCAGCCTGTGGAAGGTGGCATTGATCATGTGTTGTCCCCCAGGGCGACGGGCGTTTATTGGAATTGGCTTCGGGGACCGAGGTGATGCCTTTGACTTCAATGTTGCATTGCAGGACCATTTCAAGTGAGTGGTTCTGGGAGACACATGCTCATGCCCCTCCCTTCTTGCCCTGGGCAGAATGATCTCCCAGGTTAGGATACCCAAGTGGTTGTGTGTGATTTGTCTGGCAGCAGAGACTCAGGAGAACCCAGGGCAAGCCACCTGTCTGCTCTGCCAATGTTCATCTCTGCTGTAAAGCCTTGTCCTTTACCCGAGGCCCATCTCTACCATCCCAGCCTTCGGGCCTGCCACCTGTCTTCCCTTACCAGGCCCCTGAGCAGTCAGAGTCCTCATCAGCCTCCTGTAGCCTTTCTGGGCCTGCTCCTCCATGTCATCAGTGGCGCTTGGATTCCCAGGGCACCCAGCAGATGCTCTGATGTCCTTTTCTGAAGCTAAGAGATAGGGCAGGAAGTCCTCCTCCACCATCTGCAGGGCTTGAACTCAGGCTGCCAGTGAGTGGGCTGTGCCCGGCCACTCATGTGGCGCTTCTGACTCTTCCCTGACCTGGTGCTGTTGTGTGGTGTGGTATGGAGGGTGGGGGAGCTTTGTGTTGCCCTCTACTTCTGGGTATCTGTCTTGTCTCCCTGTCTACCTTCTGAGTGTTTGAGGGTGTGTAGAGACCGCATCTTAGTTCTTGTGCCACATGCTGTAGAGGGAGGGGCAGGCTCTCACATGTGTCCTAGAGACAGTGTTAGGACCCTCTACATGAGTGATCTCACTGAACTCGTAGCCATCTTGAAGACCTATAGAATTGTGGGCATATTTTGCTGACGAGGAAACCAATGTGCATGCAGCTACTTAAGTGTCAGAGCAGGATTTGAATTCAGGCCTCACTCCCAAGCCTGCACTCTTTCTGCCACCCCGTCTCACTACGAGGCTCAGCCTGGACTGATGGCAGGCAGTAGTGAAGTGAGCCAGTGATTGCAGGGCAGCTGGTCTCTTCCTTCCTCACCTTTTTCCTCATGTTCTCTCCCCAGGTGGGTGAAACAGCAGTGTGAATTTGCAAAACAAGCCCAGAACCCAGACCAAGGCCCTAAATTGGACCTGGGCTTCAAGGAGGGCCAGACCATCAAGCTTAACATCGCAGTGAGTTCCACCCTTGCTTGACTGTGGTGGCCATGGTCACGTGATACTTGTGGCCACCCAGAGCCCATCGCTCTTCTTACGGTTCAGCTCCTTCAGTTCAGCAGATGTTTAGTGAGCATCTGCCTTGTGCCAGGTCCTGCACCAGGGGTGAACGAGAGACCTCTATTCTTGTGGAACTCAGAGTTAAACTGAGACAGGCAGGTAAAAATGTAATTACAACATGGCAGGAAAGGTTCCATAACTAAGGGATGCCCTGGGTGCCGTGGGCCCCTAGAGGAAGGGCATGCAGCCCATAGAGATGGGAACCAAGTAAGGCTTACTGGAAGAAGGGACCTGTAGGCAAAGGAAGAGTGATCAAAGAGGACCAGCAGGTGCAAAGCCTCTGAGCTGAGAAGGAGCATCAGTCATTTGCTGCCGGAAGTGGTGCTTCTGTCCTAGCTATTAGAGTGCATCAGGAGGGACCCATGTGCTCATCCCAGGCTGTGTCTTGAATGAGGAAGATTTGGGAGAGTTCTGGCAGGAAGGCGTTGAGGTGGACACTGGGAGTCCTGGGCAGCTTCTGCTGATGGTGTTGTCCTGGCTCCTGTGTCTTTGTTCTGAGCTGCTCTACCTCTGGCTTCCCCCGGTCAGTTCCTGTTCATAGGAACAGGTTGGGCCGGGCCGCCTGAAGTTGACCTTTACCTGGCTGCAAGGGTGGAGAGGGGAAATGAGGTCAGACTCATGATTGGGGGCACCCAAGGACCAAGTGGATTGGTTTTTGTTTTTGCCAGGAATACTGTGTTGAGATGGATTTGTTTTTTGAAGAAGCTTTGTAACGCTAAAATAATGCTTTTCCTCTTTACTTACCATCTCTTTCTCCTCTTTTCTGCTTCGTGCTGGTGATTTGGGATCCTTGAAGTTGGCCAGCTGGCCCTTAAGAGAGAAATGCAAGTCCAATCCAGTGGACTGGTTGGGATGCGATTCTTTCTCTCGCTTGGAGGAAACTAACATTTAATGAGCACCAGCTGTGGGCCAGGTAGTGTTTTTAGGCGTTTCTTATGTGAATTAAACATCTCCCTTTCCTCCGTGAGATGAGGAAATGGAGGCTTAGGGAGGGTTTGGGACTTGCCCAGGGTCACAGAGCTACAAATAACTGGCACAGCTGTACTCACACTGAGGTCTTTGAGGTCTTTTGACTTCAGGGCTGGACTTACTATTCTATTAAGCTGCTGCTTTCCTTACAAGTAGGGAACATATTATCTTCATCTGTGTGACTTGTGCTGGTTTCTGGCTCATGCTTGGTGCTCAGTTTTTTTTTTAAGCATTTTCTTGAAGTATAATATGCATGTAAAAAAGTGTACAAATCATAAGTGCAGAACTTAGTGAAATTTTAAAAACCTAATTTATAGGCCAGGAGTGGTGGCTCCTGCTTGTAATCCCAGCACTTTGGGAGGCCGAGGCGGGTGGATCACCTGAGGTCGGGAGTTCAAGACAACCCTTACCAACATGGAGAAACCCCGTCTCTACTAAAAATACAAAATTAGCCGGGCGTGGTGGTGCATGCCTATAATCCCAGCTACTCGGGAGGCTGAGGCAGGAGAATTGCTTGAACCCGGGAGGTGGAGGTTGTAGTGAGCCAAGATCAAGCCATTGTACTCCAGCCTGGGCAACAAAAGCAAAACTCTGGATCAAAAAAACAAAACAAAACAACCCAATTTATAAACTTGCACCTCGCTCAAGATGCAAAAGATAGTCAGCACTCTGGAAACACCTCTCCTGGCCCCTCCCAGTAACTACCCTGAGTAACCCTATACTGACTTCACATACCGTAGGTTTCGTTTGTTCTTAACTTTCATAAGTTGAATCATACACCTAGTCCTGTTTTGGGATGATTTCTTTCTCTTAGTGTAATTTTTGTGAGAGTCATCCATGGTGTTGTGTGTAGTTTGTTCATTCTCACTGTTGTGGCATGTACCATTGTGAGAATTCATCCAATTTATTTATGTTTTACTGATGATGGACATTTGGGTAGTTTCCAGTTTGGGGCGATTACAAATAGTGCTGCTGTAGATGTTTGAGTTCATGTCTTTTGGTGCATATATGTATGATTTCTGTTGGTTTATATCTAGGAGTGGAATTGCGGAGTCATAAGTTTAAGTTCCTATGTTGAGCTTTATAGATCCTTTCAAGTAATTTTTCAAAGTAGTTTTACCAGTTTACACTTCGATCAGCAGCACATGAATGGTTACTCCATGTCATAGTCAATACTTGATAATCTACATTTTAGCCATTCTGGTGAGTGTGTAATGGTTTATCATTATAGCTTTGATCTGCATTTCCCTGATGAATGAAGTGGGGTGCTGGGTTTTAAAATGGACCTTATTTGTGATAGATTCAGAATGATGATGCACTAAGTGTAGCTCATAACAATGCTAGGTAGGACCATCTTTTGGTTAGACAGATGTTAGGGCTCTGGGGTCACCTTGGCCCTCCTCGTGGGGTTTTCTGGTAGCACTGGGACTGCAGCAGAACTGGCTGATTTGCATTCCTCTTCCCTGTTTAGAACATGAAGAAGAAGGAAGGAGCAGCCGGGAATCCCCGAGCCCGGCCTGCCAGCACAGGAGGGCTGAGCCTGCTTCCCCCTCCCCCAGGGGGCAAAACCTCCACCCTGATCCCTCCCCCTGGGGAGCAGTTGGCTGTAGGGGGATCCCTCACCCAGCCAGCAGTTGCTCCCAGTTCAGGTTAGTGCTCAGTGGGCGACTGCTGGATCGGTACCTGTGTGCTCCTCTTCTCACTGGCAGCTGGGCCCCATGGTTTTCCCCCCGTCGCACACATGGATTGGTAATGTAGTACCTGTCCGTGTCAAAGAAGAAAGGCGGGCACCCAAAGCTGATTCTGCACACGCTGGTAAGGGGCTCCTTCTAGTTGGCCTTTATGGCGTCTGCCTTCCCCTGAGAGGCCAGGGCTGGGATTTGTTTGTTACTGTGAAATCATCAACATGTCAGTTCCTGGTTCCCAGTGTGTGCTCAGTGGGTACTGAGTGAGTGGGTAATGGAGACACTGTCTCTGCTCACGTGTAGTGTGAGAGATGAGTCACAGCACAGAGACCAAATGTGTAGGCCTAGACCCACCATCAGCTAGTGTGATCTGGGGAGGTTTCATGAAAGAGGTGACATTGATCTGGACCTTGAAGGAGGCAGATAGAGTGGGAGTGGTTGGCATTCCAGGCAGAGAGAACATGAATGAGGCCAAGACTTTTAGATACCTGGTGTATTTAGGGAGATGGGTACAGCATAAGGTATGCCAAGGTGAGTGGTGGGAAATGAAATTTCGTTTGGAGTGAGCACCACACCCAGCCTCTGACCACGCTGGGGTGCCAGCCCTTTGCCTCTACCTCCCCACCCTGCCCAGCCCAGCTTGATGCTCCTGGCCTTCCCTGGGCTGGGCGATTGTTACCAGCCTGCCTTCTGCCCACAGCTCTCTCCAGCTTGCAGGCAGGAAGCCTTCCTGCTGTGCTGATTCCTAAGCATCCCCAACATCGGCTGCCCTATCTGGAGGTCAAGCTTTAGGCTTCAGCCCTGGGGGGAATACTCTAACCTGGAGATTGGGAGAAGGGGCCGTCAGAGAGCCCCTGCCTGGTACTGGGAACTGTTCTTTAAGCGTTATTTCTCAGAGTGGGGTCATAGGACCACTTGCCTTGGCATCGCTGAGGGATAGGGGCAGGAATCTGCATTCTTATGTCTATTCTTTTTTTTTTTTTTGAGACGGAGTCTTTTTGCTCTTGTTGCCCAGGCTGGAGTGCAATGGCATGATCTCGGCTCACCGCAACCTCTGCCTCCTGGGTTCAGGTGATTCTCCTGCCTCAGCCTCTCGAGTAGCTGGGATTACAGGCATGCGCCTCCACACCCAGCTAATTTTGTATTTTTAGTAGAGACGGGGTTTCTCCATGTTGGTCAGACTGGTCTTGAACTCCCGACCTCAGGTGATCCGCCCGTCTTGGCCTCCCAAAGTGCCAGGATTATAGGCGTGAGCCACTTTGTCCAGGCCTTATGTCTATTCATGTTTGTGTGTTGAGTAAAGTCTGAGAGCTACTACCTTAGGCCATCCCTTGGTTGCTGATGGTTATTTATTTATTTATTTATTTATTTGAGATGGAGTCTTGCTCTGTCACCCAGGCTGGAGAGCAGTGGCATGTTCTCGGCTCACCACAACCTCTGACTCCTGGGGTCAAATGATTCTCCCGCTTCAGCCTCCCGAGTAGCTGAGATTACAGGCATGCACCACCACGCCCACCTAAGTTTTATATTTTTAGTAGAGGCAGGGTTTCACCATGTTGGTCAGGATGGCTTCGATCTCCTGACCTTGTGATCTGCCCGCCTCAGCCTCCCAAAGTGCTGGGATTACAGGCATGAGCCACCACACCTGGCCTTGCTGATTCATTTTTAACAGCATTTTAATTTTAATATGGTGTGCTTGCTGTGTGCCGGGTAGAGTTCTAGGCAACTGGCAGGTATAGCATCAAGTTTTAGTTCTCAAGGGCTTGTGTTCTGGTGTCTGAGACAGGCAGTTAGCATATCTACAAACAAAATGGTGTCAGATAATAAGTCATAAATAGCAACATTTATGAAGCACTTACTATATGAACAATATGGTTGGGTTCAAATTTCAGCTTACCAGCTTTGTGATCTTTATTAATTAATTTATTTTTATTTTTTATTTTTGAGATGGAGTTTTGCTCTTGTTGCATAGGCTGGAGTGTGACGGCATGATCTCAGCTCACCGCAGCCTCTGCCTCCCAGGTTCAAGTGATTTTCCTGCTTCAGCCTCCTGAGTAGCTGGGATTACAGGCATGTACCACCACGGCTGGCTAATTTTGTGTTTTTAGTAGAGACGGGGTTTCTCCATGTTGGTCAGGCTGGTCTTGAACTCCTGACCTCAGGTGATCCTCCCGCCTTGGCCTCCCAAAGTGCTGCGATTACAGGCATGAGCCACCATGCCTGGCCTACTTATTTATTTTTAAGATGGAGTCTTACTCTGTTGCCCAGTCTGGAGAGCAGTGGCATGATCTCAGCTCACGGCAACCTCCGCCTCCTGGGTTCAAGCAATTCTCCTGCCTCAGTCTCCCAAGTAGCTGGCATTACAGCTGTGCACCACCATGCCTGGCTAATTTTTGTATTTTTAGTAGAGACAGGGGTTTCACCATGTTGGCCAGGCTGGTCTCAAACTCCTGACCTCAGGTGATCCACCTGCTTTGGCCACCCAAAGTGCTGGGATTACAGGCTGAGCCACTGTGCCCAGCCCAGTTTTGTGATCTTTAGAAAATCACTTCTCCATGCCTCATTTTTCTCATCTGTAGGATAGGGGAAGTAATGATACTTAAAATATAGGTTTCTTGTGGGGATCAAATAAACTAATCTATGTATAGCACTTAGAACAATTTTTGGAACATTGTAAGTGCTTACTGAATGTTAGCTCTCATTTTATTAATATCGTTATTGCCACTATATGCTGGACTTGTTCTAAGCATTCCATGGGTATTTAATCCTCACACCAGTCCTATGGAGTAGTTCTGTTATTTTCACCATTTTAGAGGTAGGAGAATGGAAACTGAAATGACCTGCACAGTCACATGGCTCGTCCCAATCTCTTTCCCTAGAGGCTGGGGTGAGGTTCACAGAAGATAATGTGCCTTGAGCACTTGGTGAGCATTGAGGGCCCTAGTTTTATCTGTTCTCCTGGCCCAGAGCAGATTAGAAATAGCAAATTAATGTGAAGGCGGAGTGTGGCAAACACAGGCCCTTCAGAAGGGACAGATGGCAGCACTGGGGGAGGTGCCAGAAAAGCACAAGAGCAGGCATTGTAGCCCCATGGTGTCACCCACCTTGGTGGAGAGATAGGAATGCGCTTCTGTGTGAGCTCTTGGGAACGCTCTTCCTGACCCCTAACCAGTTTGGGGCCTGAGACTCGGCACGTGGCTGGCACATAATGTTCTCAGCTAGTTGATCCAGACATGGTAGTGCAGGCTTGATATGAAGATGATCTTGCAGTTTTGGTGGACATTCTCCGTTCAAGAAGCTGAGCCAGGTTATAGTAAATTTTAAACAGATTTCAACATGAACGGTTGATAACAAAGTCAGCTTCAGGTATGCATGATAGATGACGTGAGACTAACCCCAACTCCGCCGGCACCCCTCCTTCCACCTTGTATGTGGCTTTCCGCTTTTTCTCCAGAGCCCTCAAGGGCTGGTGGGAAGATGCTGGAAGTGTGGCAACCCAGTGGTGTTTTGTTGCCCAAAAACTTGTCTTGGTGTGGCTTTCCCAGCTACCTGGTGTCATGAGACTGTTCACTGAGTCTTATGATTTGGTCATGGAAACAACCAGAAAGAGAGGTCTCTGACTCCTCTGTCCCCTCTTCTCTTCCTATGGGTCGGACTCGGGAACATCAATAGGAGGTGCTCCTGTACCCTGGCCACAGCCCAAGCCTGCCACCGCTGACATCTGGGGAGACTTTACCAAATCTACAGGGTGAGGAGGGCCATGTTCTGTGGGGGACTGGGGCCAGGGCCGTTGCTCTACAAACCTTGTATTGTTCCACATGCCTGCCTTCTGGTGTTAGGATTAGGAGTAACAGTTTTAATTTGGATGTTTTCTTTTCTTTTTTTTTCCTTTTTTTTTTTTTTTGAGAGGGAGTTTCGCTCTTGTTGCCCAGGCTGAAGTGCAATGGCATGATCTTGGCTCACTGTAAACTCTGCCTTTCAGGTTCAGGGAGTCTGCCTACCTCAGCCTCCCAGAGTGCTGGGATTACAGGCATGAACTACCATGCCTGGCCCAAAATACAGTAATTATTGATTGCTGAAAATGTCAAATCCTAGAAAACGCAGCATTCTTACACGTAATGTTAACATCGTTCTTAAACAGTTTTTAGCCTAAGATTCATTTGAGGAGTCTGATTTTTCCCACAATAGACAGTTCTGATGATTCAGATGATTCTGGAATAACTCCAAGAACAGTTTTTGTATTTTATATTTTATTTTCACATTGAAAATCAGTCAGATTTGCTTCAGCCTCAAAGAGCGTGTTTATGTAAAATTAAATGAGGGCTGGCAGTGAGCTGTGCTCTTTTTTTCTAGATGGGAAAGGGGTTAAGCCTCTTCGGCCAGGCGTGTTGGCTCACACCTGTATTCCCAGCACTTTGGGAGGCTGAAGCAGGCAGATCACTTGAGGCCAGAAGTTCGAGACCAGCCTGGGCAACATGGCAAAACCCTGTCTCTACTAAAAGAAATACAAAAATTAACCGGTCATGTAGTTCCAGCTACTAGGGAGGCTGAGGTAGGAGGATCGTTTGAGCTCAAGAGGTTGAGGCTGCAGTTAGCCTTGAGTGTGCCACTGCATTGCAGCCTGGGTGACAGTGAGACCCTGTCTCAAAAAACCCAAAACAAAACAAAACCACGCACAAAAATGATAAATACAGTTACATTAACTATTTTAAAAAAAAATTGAGGGCCAGATTTGGTCTCTGTGCCAAAGTTTGCTGACTGCTGCTTTAGAACATTTAGGAACTGGCTTCTTAGAGCTTTTTCTGTCCAGAGAGAAACCACCTTTTATCTGCTTTGGATTTTCAAAGATCTGAACTCCCCCACCCTTCCCTGTCTTCTCTTTACAGATCAACTTCCAGCCAGACCCAGCCCGGCACAGGCTGGGTCCAATTCTGACCTGAGCACAATTTTTCCTCATGTGACTTCTGGGAAGGAGCTCCCTCGTCTGGGCCAAAGGAAGGAGGGAGAAGCACTCCTCAGCTGGCCTGTGTTTGGAGCATGAATCTCTCCTCTCCTTGTCTGGCTCTGTTGACAAACTGGGCATGTTGGGCAGTAAATTGGCACCATGTCACACTGTTTCCTGGGATTCAAGTATGCAACCAGAACACAGGAGAAGAAAAGCTCCAGGATCCTTGTCCCCATCTGTCCTCTTGACATGAGAGAGATTCTGAGACTTCTTCCATTGCAATGACCCCTATTAAACACAAGCCCCCAAAGCAAAAGAATAGGTTAAGTTTGCTGCCTGGATTCAGACCAGCCCTTCCCAGGGTCTACAGGTGTCATGTGATCACTGTTCAGCGGGAAGCTTTCTGTACCCACACTGGCTGTAGCCACTTCAGTCCATCTGCCCTCCAGAGGAGGGGTTTCTTCCTGATGTTTAGCAGGTTTAGAGGCTGCAGCTTGAGCTCACAATCAGGAGGGAAACTGGAAGGATTAGCAGCTTTTGAAAATGTTTAAATATTTTGCTTTGCTAATGTGCTGATCCGTACTAACTCATCTTTGCAAAAGGAACTGCTCCTTCAGCGTGCCGCAGCAGGGGCCTCTGAAGGGATTCCTCACTGTGTGCAGCTGCCCTGAGCTTCAGGCAGCAGTGTTCATCTCTGGCCAGTTGTCTGGTTCCCATGTATTCTCGGCCAGGTAGGCAACACAGACCCAGGGTGGGTGCTGGAAGCCAGACGGAACAGTGTTGGGGCAGGAAGGTGGAAGCTGTTGTCATGGGGCTGTGGGAGTCGGCACTCTGTCTGCTGGTGGCCCTCTCGGCTCGCAGGTTCACAGTGCCGCTCCTGGCAGACTTGGGTTTTCTCTTTGGTGGTTTCTAAAGTGCCTTATCTGCAAACAATTTCTTTTCTCCTTCAGGAACTGTGAATGACTAGCAGAAGGAGCTCAGTAAACTAGACGTCCAGGGTTGCTTGGTTTACTGGTTTATAAGAAATCTGAAAGCACCTCTGAAATTCCTTTTATTAACTCACCTCTCAGTTGAAAGATTTCATTTTTGAAGGGTCAAGACCATGAACTGAAAAAAGTGTTGGCCTTTTTGTGGGACCAGATTTTTAAGATAAAATAAATGTTTTTACTTCTGTCATTGTATATGAAAGATGAATGTGTTTCTGGCCGCGTGGCTGCTATACTCTTCAGGGTGCCACAGCTAGACTTATGGCCACTCTCTCACCACTGACCAAGTGTCCAGATTGAAAGTTCAGGGCTGGGGTATGAGGCTGGCCCAAGTGAGGAAATGCAACCCTGTTGTCTAAGGCAATCGGTACCTTCTCTCCTGCGTTCTCTAGGATAGTACGGTCTTTTCATCATCCTTTGGGTGATGTGAAAGTACTTGCTTGAATCACTTTGTGTGGGGCTTCATTCTCCTGTGGAGTCTCATGATACAGGCTGTGCTAGAGAGCCTCGCCCCTTGCTTTCTGTCTTCCACCAAACCTACCCACAGAAGCATCTCCCTAAGAAGTAAAGGGGTGCAGATACCCAGAGGTCAAAAGTAAAATTAAGAGGCCGGGCGCACTGGCTCATGCCTGTAATCCCAGCACTTTGAGAAGCCAAGATAGGAGAATCATTTGAGGCTGGGAGTTTGGGACCAGCCTGGGCAACATAGTAAGACCCATTTCTTTCCTTTCTTTTCTTTTCTTTTTTTTTTTGAGACACAGTCTCACTCTGTTTCCCTGACTGGAGTGCAGTGGAGCAATCTTGATCACTGCAATCACCGCCTCCCAGGTTCAAGTGATTCTCCTGCCTTAGCCTTTCCAGTATCTGGGATTACAGGCACCTGCTACCACACCTGGCTAATTTTTGTATTTTTTCAGTAGAGATGGGGTTTTACCTTGCTGGCCATGGTGGTCTCAAACTCCTGACCTCAAGTTATCTGCCCACCTTGGCCTCCCAAAGTGTTGGGATTATAGGCGTGAGCCATAGCACCCGGCTGTTAGACCCCATTTCTTAAAAAAAAAAAAAAAAAATCAGCTGGATGTGGTGGTGGTACATGCTTATAATCCTAACTACTTGGGAGGCTGAGGCGGGAGAATTGCTTGAGCCCAGGAGTTGAGGCTGCAGTGAGCTATGATCACGGTGTCGCACTCCAGTCTGGGCAGCACAGTGAGACCCTAGAGAATTCTCTAAAAGAATTACAAATGGAAAAAGAGCCACAACACTTCTTTTGCCTGAGGATTCTGTAAGAAGCAGTTTTTATTGTTACGGAAATAGCCACTCTGATTAAGAAACTGTAGAGAGGAGAAAGAAAATGAAAATTGAAGATTCTCTTGCCCATTGAATAAGGGTAAAGGAGATTGCATTAAAGGAACCTCAGGAGTAGTAACTTTTTTTTTTTTTTGAGACGAGTCTCGCTCTGTCCCCCAGGCTGGAGTGTAGTGGCGCGATCTCAGCTTACTGCAACCTCCGCCTCCCGGGTTCACACCATTCTCCTGCCTCAGCCTGCCATGTAGCTGGGACTACAGGCGCCTGCTACCACGCCTGGTACAAGTTTTTTGTGTTTTTAGTAGAGACAGGGTTTCACCGTGTTAGCCGGGATGGTCTCGATCTTCTGACCTCGTGATCCACCCGTCTTGGCCTCCCAAAGTGCTGAGATTACAGGCGTGAGCCACCATACCCTGCAGGAGTAGTAACTTTTTTGTGTCGATTTCACATACCATTACTTTCCATCTAGAGTTACTTTTAAGTACTTGGAGGGTGGAAATCAGAAAGCTTAGATGTAGAGGAAACTTCATTAGAAGTATGTACCATGGCTGGGCATGGTACCCAGGGATTGCCCACAATCCCAGCACTTTGGGAGGCTGAAGTGGGCGGCTCATTTGAGGTCGGGATTTCGAGACCAGCCTGGCGAACATGGTGAAACCCCGTCTACTAAAAATACAGAAATTAGCCAGGCGTGGTGGCGCACGCCTGTAATCCCAGCTACTTGAGAAGCTGAGGCATGAGAATTGCCTCCAGGAAGTGGTGGTTGCAGTGAGCTGAGATTGTGCCACTGCACTCCAGCCTGGGCAACAAAGCAAGACTGTCTCAAAAAAAAAAAAAAAAGTATGTACCATTGAAGATCAGCACTTAGATTGTGGAGACAGACCTGGCCTTAGGATCTAGGCTATCCCCTGGTTAGATCCAAGAGCATGTGTGACCACAGGCTCTTCCTTCACCTGAGCATCACTCAGATGAGGCACTAGCAGATGCTTATTGCATTGTTTGACCTTAATTACCTTTCTCTGTAGTCAGGTAAGTACCCAGAACAGTTCATCGTGGTAGGGAGGAGGAGGTGGCACAGCTGATGACATAGCCCTCAGGAATCTAGCCTGAAAAGCACCTTGTGGGGTCTGGGGCAGAAGCAAGGGACAGCTACCAATTGGAATCCCACCTGGAAAAACTTGTTACAGGACCCAGAACTTCCAGGAAAACTCAATCCCAAACCAGGCATCACTTCAATTACACCCCTGACAGGAGTTTACAAACTGGTGGGTGGATGGTAGAAGATGGGTGCTTTTTTTTGGGGTATGCTAGACCTCAGTTACCCTCTGCACAATGGGAGAATTTGGATGCACTGGGAGGTGTGGCAGATAGACTCTCAGGTGGTCACCATGATCCCCACCTGCTGTTCACAGCCTTGTATACTCCCTGCCCCTTGAGATGGCCTAGACCTGTGACTGCTAACCAGTAGAGTGCCACAAAGGTGACAAGATGTTATTTTCATGGTTGCCTTATGTGAGACTGCAACATGTTCCTTACTGAAAAATTCTCTTGCTGGCTTTGAAGAAGGAAGCTGTCATGTGTGAGCTGCCCTTGGGAGAAGGTCAGGTGGCCAGGAACTGAGGGCAGCCTCTGGCTGACAGCCAACAAGAAACTGAAAGTCCAGCAGTCTGCAAGAAAGCAAATGCTGCCAGCAACCACACAGACTTGGAGGCTGATCACTCCCAGGTAAGCCTTCAGATAAGATCCCAGGCCTGACCAACACACTGCAGCCTTGCAGAGGACCAGCTAAGCTGTGCCCAGACTCCCGTCCCATAGGAACAGATGGTAAATGCATTGTGTTAAGTCTCTAAGTTTGTGGTAAGGTTGTGCAGCGATAGATAACCAATACAAAGGTGAGCAAAGGGAGTTTGAGGTGGGAATCAGTGTGGAAAAGAGAGAATCTGGATAGACTTAATAGCTGTAGGACCTTGGGAGGTCCCTTATGATGCTCCTTTGGGCCTTCCTGTCGCCTTTAAGTAATGCTTATTGTTTATTGCTAAAAATGATGCTTAACTCTCTGCTAGGCACTATTCTATGCACTTATAAAACTCATTGCATCATCTCAACAACCCTATGAGGTAAGGACTTGTTTTTTTGGTTTTTGAGACAGTCTTGCTCTGTTGCCCAGGCTGGAATGCAGTGCCATGATCTTGGCTCACTTCAACCTCTGCCTTGTGCATTCAAGCAGTTCTCCTGCCTCAGCCTCCGAATAGCTGTGGTTACAGACGTGCGCCAGCACTTCCAGCTAATTTTTTGGAATTTTAGTAGAGACGGGGTTTCATCATGTTGGTCAGGCTGGTCTCAAATTCCTGACCTCAAGTGATCTGCCTGCCTTGGCCTCCCAAAGTGCTGGGATTACAAGTGTGAGCCACCAACCTGGCCAGTTAGTACTTGTTTTAGTCTATTTGGGACTCTGACAGAATAACATAGCCTACATAGTTTATACACAGAAGAAATTTTTTGCTCACAGTTCTGAAGGCTGGGAAGTCTGACGCACCAGCTCAGTATCTGGTGAGGCTGTCTTTTTGCTGTAACCTTACATGGTAGAAGGGGCAATAGAGTACTCTGGGGACTTTTTTTTTTTTTTTTTTTGAGACGGAGTCTCGCTCTGTCGCCCAGGCTAGAGTGCAGTGGCGTGATCTCAGCTCACTGCAAGCTCCGCCTCCCGGGTTCACGCCATTCTCCCGCCTCAGCCTCCTGAGTAGCTGGGATTACAGGCGCCCGCCACCGCGCCTGGCTAATTTTTTGTATTTTTAGTAGAGACGGGGTTTCACAGTGGTCTCGATCTCCTGACCTTGTGATCCGCCCGCCTCGGCCTCCCAAAGTGCTGGGATTACAGGCGTGAGCCACCGCGCCCGGCCTTTTTTTTTTTTTTTTCTCTAAGAGATGGAGTCTTGCTATATTGACCAGGCTGATCTAAAACCCCTGGCCTCCAGGGATCCTTCTGCCTTGGCTACCCCAAATGCTGGAATTAAAGGCATGAGCCACCACATGGGGATGGCGCTGCCTTTTTTTTTTCCTTTTCTCTTTGCTTTTTTTTTTTTTTTTTTTTTTTTTTTTTTG
>NC_037668.1:44263525-44282182 GCF_003255815.1 Theropithecus gelada
GGCGCCCGCCACCTCGCCCGGCTAGTTTTTTGTATTTTTTAGTAGAGACGGGGTTTCACCGGGTTAGCCAGGATGGTCTCGATCTCCTGACCTTGTGATCCGCCCGTCTCGGCCTCCCAAAGTGCTGGGATTACAGGCTTGAGCCACCACGCCCGGCCTCTCTTTGCTTTTTTTTAAAGACAGTTTTGCTCTCGTTGCCCAGGCTGGAGTGCAATGGTGTGATCTTGGCTCACTGCAACCTGTGCCTCTTGGGTTCAAGCATTTCTCCTGTCTTAGCCTCCTAAATAGCTGGGACTACAGGGACACACTACCACACCCAGGTAATTTTTGTATTTTTAGTCAAGATGGTGTTTCACCATATTGGCCAGGCTGGTCTTGAACTCCTGACCTCATGATCTGCCTGCCTCAGCCTCCCAAAGTGCTGGGATTACAGGCATGAGCCACCACGCCCAGCTGGGGCTTCCTTATAAGGGCAATACTGTTTGTGAGGGCTCTACACTTATGACATAATTACCTTCCAAAGACCTCACCTTCAAATACCATCACACTAGGGGTTAGGTTTCAGTATGAATTTGGAGGTGGGGGGTTGACAGAAATGTTTATAGCAGTACTCATCCCTGTTTTGAAAATGAGAAATGCAGACAAATTATATAATTTGTTCAAAGTCACATGGTCGGTAAGTGGCAGAGCTGGGATTTGAACCCAGGCATTCTGGCTCCAGCATCCATGCTTTTAGTCAGGGTGGCTGCCGCTTTGGAGCAGCGCTCCCTGCAAGGCCTTGGCACATAAGACCCTCTTAATATATGAAAAGTCCCATTCCCTCCACATGGCTTACAAAAGCCGTGGCAAGTAGGAATGACAGGCCAAGGGTGGGGCTTTATTCCATTGGTGATTGAAAGCTACTGAAATGCATCATGGGCACACAGTAGATGCTTAATAGTTGTTGATTTCTATGATCTGGGAGTGAGAAAGATACCATGCTCTGTGGACTGAGTGGACTGGAGTAGGGAAAAGACCAATTTTTCCTCACTGCAGCTTGAATGTAGACAGATACTTTTTTTTTTTTTTAGCCAACCATACAAAGCCTGTAAATAGGTAGACATTTTATTTATTTATTTATTTTATTTGTGTATATATTTTTTTTAACAGACAGAACTTTGCTCTTGTTGCCCAGGCTGGAGTGCAATGGTGCGATTTTGGCTCACTGCAACCTCTGCTTCCTGGGCTCAAGCGATTCTCCTGCCTCAGCTTCCTGAGTAGCTGGGATTACAGGCGCCTGTAACCATGTCTGGCTAATTTTTTGTATTTTTAGTAGAGATAGGGTTTCACCATGTTGACCATGGCAGGTCTCGAACTCCTGACCTCAGGTGATCTGCGTGCCTTGGCCTCCCAAATTGCTGGGATTACAGGCGTGAGCCACCGCACCCAGCCTATTTATTTTTTTTGAGACAGAGTTTCACTCCTGTTGTCCAGGCTAGAGTGCAATGGCACAGTCTCAGCTCACTGCAGCCTCCACCTCCCAGGTTCAAGTGATTCTCCTGCCTCAGCCTCCCAGGTAGCTGGGATTACAGGCTGCCGCCTCCATGCCTGGCTAATTTTTGTATTTTTAGTAGAGATGGGGCTTCATAATGTTGGCCAGGCTGGTCTCAAATGGGCCTGACCTCAGGTGATCCGCCTGCTTCAGCCTCCCAAATTGCTGGGATTACAGGCATGAGCCACTGCACCCGACCAAAATGACATGCATTTGTCATCTCAGCTTCTGTGGTCAGGAATCTGGTGCAGCTCAGCTGGGTCACAGCCCTCTCACAGGCTGCAGTCAAGGTGTCAGCTGAGGCCACACTGTCATCTTAAGGCCCAGCAGGGAAAGGGTTTGCTTCCAAGCTCACTCACGTGGTTGCGGGTGTGATAATGTTCCTCGTGGCTGTTGGACAGAGGTCACCCTCATTTTCTTTCCACATAGGCCTCTGTGTAGTTCACATCTTTGCAGTTGCTTCCTTGAAGCCAGCAAACGTGATTGTGGCAAGACAGCGGTCGTAGTTTTAATTCCAGAAACGATCCCATCCCTTGGCTGGGTCTTCTGAGTAGAAGTCACAAGTCCTGTCCACACTAAGTGGAGGGTGTGGATAGCAGGAGGCAAGGATCGTTGAGGGCCATCTTAGAAGGCTGGGTGCAGTGGCTCACGCCTGTAATCCCAGCACTTTGGGAGGCTGAGGTGGGCAGATCATGGGTCAACAGATGGAGACCAGCCTGGCCAACAGGGTGAAACCCCGTCTCTACTAAAAATACGAAAATTAGCTGGGCGTGGTGGCATCAGCCTGTAGTCCCAGCTACTTGGGAGGCTGAGGAAGGAGAATCACTTGAACCCAGGAGGCAGAGGTTGCAGTGAGCCGAGATCATGCCACTGCACTCCAACCTGGCAACAAAGCAAGACTCCATCTCAAAACAAAAGAAGTCTACCTGTGTATTAGCTTGCTAGGGCTGCTGTAACAAGTGACCACACACTGGGTGGTTTAAACCACCTGAATGTATTCTCTCCCAGTTCTAGAGGCTGGAAGTCTGAAATCAAGATGCCAGTAGGGCCATGCTCCTTCCAGAGGGTCTAGGCCAGAATCCTTGCCACTTCCAGCTTCTGGTAGCCCCAAGCATTCCTTGGTTGTTGGGAACAAGCCCCCCAAAATTTGGCCATAAACTGGCCCCAAAACTGGCCATAAACAAAATCTCTGCAGCACTGTGACATGTTTATAATGGCCATAACGCCCACGCTGGAAGGTTGTGGGTTTATAGGAATGAGGGCGAGGAACACCTGGCCCGCCTAGGGCGGAAAACCGCTTAAAGGCATTCTTAAGCCACAAACAATAGCACGAGCAATCTGTGCCTTAAGGACGTGCTCCTGCTGCAGTTAACTAGCCCAACCTATTCCTTTAATTCGCCCCATCTCTTCATTTCCCATAAGGGATACTTTTAGTTAATTTAATATCTGTAGAAACAATGCTAATGACTGGCTTGCTGTTAATAAATATGTGGGCAAATCTCTGGGGCTGTCAGCTCTGAAGGCTGAGACCCCTGATTTCCCACTTCACAACTCTGTATTTCTGTGTGTGTGTCTTTAATTCCTCTAGCACCGCTGGGTTAGGGTCTCCCCGACTGAGCTGGTCTCGGCATGTAGTGTGTGGCAGCGTCACTCCAATCTCTGCCTTCTCCCTGTGTTTCCATGTGTGTCTTCTCCTTTCCTTATTAGGATGCCCATCATTGGATTTAGGCCCCACGCTAAATCCAGGAGGATATTCTCTGCAAATGTCCTATTTCCAAATAAGGTCACATTCACAGGTATTGGGGATTAAGACTTGAACATACTTCTTTGGGAGACAATTCACCCACTATGTCTACCTGCTACAAGGCCCATCAATAAGAGATGGATTATATAAATTTAGGCACATCTGGTGGAATACTAGATCTCTGGGGAAAACAATGAAAAAGAAGCTCTTTATATATTGATAAGGAATAAGGGGTGGTCTTGCTGGGCGCGGTGGCTCAAGCCTGTAATCCCAGCACTTTGGGAGGCCGAGACGGGCGGATCACGAGGTCAGGAGATCGAGACCATCCTGGCTAACACGGTGAAACCCTGTCTCTACTAAAAAATACAAAAAACTAGCTGGGCGCAGTGGCGGGCGCCTGTAGTCCCAACTACTCGGGAGGCTGAGGCAGGAGAATGGCGTGAACCCGGGAGGCGGAGCTTGCAGTGAGCTGAGATCCGGCCACTGCACTCCAGCCTGGGCAGCAGAGCAAGACTCCGTCTCAAAAAAAAAAAAAAAAAAAAATAAATAAAACCTCACTCTTTAGTAGGCGGCTTCGTGGGCTGACACTTGCACCGTTTCTCAGGACCCAGCCCTCAGAAGGCCCATGCTTGGCTTAATGCTGCTGTCACCATCTTGAAATTCTTAATAATTTTGAACAAAGGGCCCCCACATTTTCGTTTTGCACTGAGTCACAGATTATGTGGCTAGTCCTGCTCTTTAACCGGGAGCTAGAGATATGGTCTCCAAAAGGAACATACCTATTTACTAAGTGAAAGAAGGTAATTTGGAAAGGCTATATGGTTCCAACCTGTAACATTCTGGAAAAGGCGAAACTATGGAGACAGAAAAAAAAAAAAGATTAGAGATGAATTGGTCAAGCATAGAGGATTTCTAAGACAGTGAAGCTACTCTGTGGGATGNAAAAAAAAAAAAAAAAAAAAAAAGGAATAAGGGATGGTCCCTAAAATATCAAGGACAGGTAGCAAGGTACAGAACAAAGTGTATATATAATATGTTCTCTTTTGCATTAAAGAAAAGGGAAGAGAGGCCAGGTGTGGTGGCACACGCCTGTAGTCCTAGCTACTAGGGAGGCTGAGGCTGAGGCAGGAGAATCACTTGAACCTGGGAGTTGGAGGTTGCAGTGAGCTTAGATTGTGCCACTGCACTCCAGCAAGGGTGACATGTAGTGAGACCCCCTGAAACAATTGCTACGGAATAAAAGATGAAATGCTCCTGATTATTGTAAATACAAAATTGCATGCAGTTCGTGTAAAGACAATGCCAGGTTGGATTGCCAGAATGAGACAACAGCACATGATGTGCTTCCCCCTGCAGAGAGCCTGTGAATGGAGGTGCCGTCAGGGAGGTTTCACATCACCAAGATTCCTAGCCCAGAAAAGCAGGTGTTCATAGCTCTGGGAATGGAATGTGACCCTTGTGGAGAGCCTATAAATGGACACACGAGGGGCACCTGTTCATATGGATAAGCTAGGGTTATAAATGCCCTCATCTTGGCCGGGCGCGGTGGCTCACGCCTGTAATCCCAGCACTTTGGGAGGCCGAGATGGGCGGATCACGAGGTCAGGAGATCGAGACCATCCTGGCTAACACGGTGAAACCCCGTCTCTACTAAAAATACAAAAATTAGCCGGGCGTGGTGGCGGGCGCCTGTAGTCCCAGCTACTCGGGAGGCTGAGGCAGGAGAATGGCATAAACCTGGGAGGCGGAGCTTGCAGTGAGTGGAGATCGTGCCACTGCAATCCAGCCTGGGCGACAGAGCGAGACTCCGTCTCAAAAAAAATAAATAAATAAAAAAATAAAAAAATAAATAAATAAATAAATGCCCTCATCTTGCCACTGCTCTTCTACGCCTCTTAGGGTTAAGGCATACTCCCTTCTGAGAATTTCTGGTCTAACCGGTTGTCTAGCTTCATGTCCTGTTTCTATGGATTGTTTGTAACCAGCTTTTGCTGCAACTGTTACTGCTGATTAATATCTTGCTAATCATAGGTTATGGAAAGACTGTTTCTGTCTTAAGGTTCTCTTAGAAATTACTGATGCACACACTATACTGTTAAATTATTATCTCTGTACACTGTACTTCTGCATATAGATGTTATGTTAAAGAATTACTTCATCCCCATGTGACCATCTCACCTCATAATCAAATGACCCTCAATCCCTCACTAACCTACCCCTGCCCTCACTAAACTTAATAATAAATGCTGGTATATCCAGTACATTGGCGGCATCATGGGATCAGAAGGTGGTGACCTCCCTGTTCCCAGCTTTCACTATCTTGTGTATGTCTATTATTTCTTGACCTGCCCATCCATCTGGGAACAAGGAAAGAGCCCCGTTGCATTGTGGGCTGCTGGCCAGATCCCACAATTGTGACAGAGCAAGACTCCATCTCAAAAATAAATAAATAAATTAATTAATTTAAAAAAAAAGGCCAGGAGCGGAGGTCATGCCTGTAATCCCAGCACTTTGGGAGGCTGGGCAGGCAATCACCTGAGGTCAGGAGTTCTAGACCAGCCTGGCCAACATGGTGAAACCTCGTCTCTACTAAAAATACAAAAATTAGCCAGGCATGATGGCAGACACCTGTAATCCCAGCTATTTGGGAGGCTGAGGCAGGAGAATCACTTGAACTTGGGAGGTGGAGGTTGCAGTAAGCCAAGATCATGCCATTGCACTCCAGCCTGGGTGATAAGAGCAAGATTCTAAAATATCCCTGAAAGGATTCATAGGCAACAGCATCCCCCAGATTTCCTAGAGGGTGAGACTGGGAGACAGGAATGGAAGAAATGCCTATTTTAACTTTATAACTTTCTGTACTATTTGAATTTTTTTTTTTTTTTTTTTTAAATAGAGACGGGGCTCTCTCTTTTTTGCCCAGGCTGGTCTCGAACTCCAGGACTCATGCCTGGCCCTATTTGAATTTTGAACCATGTAAATGTACCATCTTTTCAGAGAAAAATACAATCTGGCTGGGCATAGTGGCTCACACCTGTGATCCCAGCATTTGGGAGGCTGGGGTGGGTGGATTGCTTGAGCCCAGGGGTTCAAGACCAGCCTGGCCAACATGACAAAACTCCATCTCTACCAAAAAAGTGCAAAAGTGATCCGAACGTGGTGACACTTGCCTGTAGTTCCAGCTCTTTGAAAGGCTGAGGTGGCCGGGCGCGGTGGCTCAAGCCTGTAATCCCAGCACTTTGGGAGGCCGAGACGGGCGGATCACAAGGTCAGGAGATCAAGACCATCCTGGCGAACACGGTGAAACCCCGTCTCTACTAAAAATTACAAAAAAACTAGCCGGGCGAGGTGGCGGGTGCCTGTAGTCCCAGCTACTTGGGAGGCTGAGGCAGGAGAATGGCGTGAACCCGGGAGGCGGAGCTTGCAGTGAGCCGAGATCTGGCCACTGCACTCCAGCCTGGGTGACAGAGCAAGACTCCGTCTCAAAAAAAAAAAAAAAAAAAAAAAAAAAAAAAAAAAAAAAAAAAAAAAAGAAAGGCTGAGGTAGGAGGAGCGCTTGAACTGGGGAGAACTGATTGCTCTATCACATGTGAACAGTAGAATCAGCCTCATGGTGATCTTTGCCATTGTTTGTGAAATCAGCATTTCTTCCTCAGTTTGTGCATGGTTTATTTAACCCTTTTCAATATGTTTTTGAAATGAGGTGGGTTTCATGGTTTTAGGATTACAAATGATGCTGCAATCTCTACCATACTTGTACACATATCTTTGGACACTCCTGCAGATATTTCTATAGTGTAGAGAACAGGATGTGCCATTTTTAATTACAGCATTTATTTAATGCTTCTAATTTGAGTACATTCTGCAAATTTATCTTCCATGGGAACAGTAACAGATCATATTCCAATTTGTTTCCCAGTTCTATCAATATGTACAACAGAAGGAATCCAATACCAGATGAAAATCCAGATCTACACGAGGAAATGAAGAACACCAGAAATGGGTATTTTCTTATTTTGTAAATTTCTTTTGTAAAAATTTGACCATTTAAACAAAAGCAATTAACAATGGGTTGTGGGATTTATAACATGCGTAAAAGCAAAGTACATGTCAGCAATAGCGTCAAGGCCAGAAGGCGAGGTTTAACATCACTTGAAGGTTGACTGAGATCAGTTAAAAAGGTAGCTATAAGCCCTAAGGCAATTACTAAAATAACAAAAGAAAGAGTTAAAGCCAATAAGCCAACAGAGGAGAAAGAATGAAATGACATAAAAACCATGTGAACACTGATAGAGTAATTGCTCTTCCTATAGTAATTGCACCTCTATCCTACAGAAATACTTACACCAGTGGCTGAAAATGCCCGTACAGGAATGACTAGAGCATTATATGTAATCGTAATATCATAGAACCAATTTAACTTCAAAAGCGTATGGAAAGGGCTACATGAATGACAGTTAAAAAACAAAAAAAGAGAGAGAGAGGGCCAGGTGCAGTGGCTCAAGCCTGTAATCCTAGCACTTTGGGAGGCCGAGGCGGGTGGATCACGAGGTCAGGAGATCAAGAGTCATCCTGGCCAACGTGGTGAAACCCTGTCTCTACTAAAAATACAAAAATTAGCTGGGCATGGTGGAGCGTGCCTATAATCCCAGCTACTCAGGAGGCTGAGGCAGGAGACTCGCTTGAACCAGAGAGTCGGAGGTTGCAATGAGTCAAGATCGTGCCAAGGTACTCCAGCCTGGTGACAGAGCGGGACTCCGTCACCAAAGAGAGAGACACAGAGAGCGCGAGATGGAGAGATCCCAGAACAGAATCCTAGCGGACCTTGATTTACTTCCTCATATGGTACGGTAGACACCGAGGAGAGGAGGGTAAAGTTGGTCTGGCTCTTCCTTTCTATGAGAGCGTGTGCTGGATGGAAGAAAGTTGCCAGCGGTTTAAGAATTTTTAAAATGAAAAAAACACTTCATAGAACGGACTCGAACCAGCCAACTCCAGACGTGGAAGCAAGCACACCACCCGACTGAGACACACGGACAGTCAACCCCCCCCTCCCACATCGCCATGCAGAGCAAGCGCCCATCCAACGCTAGGCGGGGCCACCGCCTTTTGTAGAACAATTGTGCAGGCTCCAAAACCTCGGAAAACAGGAGAGACGCATCTTGCCGGCTACGGTGGAAACCCGTGCATTGGGTGATTCCGAAGCTAGAGGGGCAGCCGAATGGCCTTCGCCCCGTCCTGCCCCGCGTCCACTGTAAGCTCAAGGGGGAGCCGGAGCCAGGGAGGTGAAGTGCACAGACCGGGCAGAGGCGGCGGGCAGAACCGAGGGGGTGAGAAGGCGTGGTGGCTGCCGGGCGGGAGCCGCTGCTGAAAGGCGGCCTGGGTTGTCGGGAGGGTGACTGTCGGTGGAATCTTCAGTGGACAGTGGTTTGGAAGAAAGGCGAGGGGAGAGCAGAGGGGAAGGTGGTGACCCTTAGCGTCCGGCCAATGGAGAGGAGGCTGTGCTGTCCCTCCTTTCCCTTTACCTGGCGGGGTACAGACCGTGGTTAGGAAAGGGGTTCTCCCTGGACGAGGCTAGTCCACCGCACTTCGGCTGCGCTGCCCCCTGCAGTTTCCCCACAGGCAGGGCCCTCCTCTGCGGTGGCTTTGGCGCTACGGGGCGGCTGGGTTCGCGCACTCTCCTCACCTGCCTTGGCTCAAGGCCCACGCGGATATCTCTGCCAGAGACTCTTCCCGCCCTCCTAGGCATCTTGAGTGTGCTTCCTTGGTGTTCTCACTGAAGCTGACGAACAGACAGATGTGAGCTCTCTTTTACACGCTGAATTTGACTATAGCAAAAAAGCACTGAACAAGACCTTGGGTCTCCTTCGGGACTCCCCAACTCCCGCCTGCAACCGCGCTCTTGGCTGGCGGGCAGGCAGCGTCCACCGAGAGCGTGGAACAGCCGCCGCCGCAGCCCGGGCAGGCTGGCGGGCAGACACTAGCAGGAGAAAGGACACCAGGCCTGCGTGGTAGGAAAGCATGGGAGACGTCGCTTTCCCAACGGGCAAGAAGGTCTCCCTACAGTCTTTGAGGACACGATGGATGGAGGCACCCCTTCCAGGAACAAGGCGGCTGCTGCTGAGGCCTGGCTCCGCACCGAAGCTCCTGGGTCCCGCGGGCCCTATCCCTACCCGCTGTAGCCAGAGCTGCTTCACACATCTCAGCTGGCTTCCTCTTCCGCCTCTGCCTTCTCTTCCTCCCCAGCGGTCCTTGGGACAGCAAGGCCCCCAGCCCGTGGGAAAGACCTAGCCTCCTCTCCAGCACTTGCAGAGGGGGGTGGATGCACGTCTCTTAGCTCCAGGAGGACAGAGACCCTGAGGCGGGAGGGGACCGCTTCCCTTGCTCCTTCTCTTGGCACAGCCGGTCCAAGGGGCTGGCTCAGGGCCCAGGACTCCTCGCTCCTCCTGGAGGGCCTGGGTCGCGTGGCCCGGGAGCTGGTCACGTGGGCATCTCCGGCACTGCTCCTCAGGGAACCGGAGGCAACATCCTGCAGGGCCCACTCTTACCCGTGAGAGACAGTTGGGAAATGCTCCTGAAGAATGCGGAGCTCTGCGCGTTTGACCACTTAGGGGTGAAGCTTCCGTCCGCCCATCCTTCCTCCGGAGGGTCTTGGGGAGAAGAGAAATGCTCGAGGACGATGCGCTTTGCAGCGTCTCAACCGAGACCAGAGGAAAGCAGGGCCGTCTTCCTGGAAGAAGGCAGCGGGAGGCCTGCGGTCGCAGGGAGGCTTGCGGAGCAGGAGCGCCCTCTCTCCGCCGAGCTATCCCGCGCCTTCCAGCATCCCACCTGGCGGACTCCTCTTCCTCTCTCTTCTCCTACTGCGGGTCTTCTATCCTCGTGTTCCTTGAATGCCTATCTTCCTTTTGTGCCTCGGAACCTCTCACGCCCGCCACAAGTTACTCTTTGCCTTGGTTGTTCTGAACTTTAAATAAGGTCATGCAGGTAAGAATGCCATAAATGCTCAATAATTGTCATCTGTGATTATTTTCATCAGTAACATCTGAATCATCAATGTTGTCTACTTTTAACAGCTGCGTTTTTCGTTGTCCGAATATAGTCACATACATTTGAACATTTTATAATTATTGAATAATAAATTCATTCTGCTATTTTACAATAAAAAATAATGCTGCAGAGAGCATTCTTACACATATATCTTGGCAGATGTAGGCCAGGGGCTCTTCTTTTATCCGTTCTGTGGCCAACCTATCAATGTATACACCTTTAATGAGATTTTGCCAGCAATCAAAGCCTTCAGGGAAAATGTCCCCAGTCTTTACTACATTGGATCAAGGACTCTGGACAATTGGCACAACGTCCTGGAATAGCTGAAACAGAGACATTATTCTCTGCTCTCCTCTGTTGTCTTTGTCTTTTCACAATGTCTTAATAAAAGTGCTGGCGACAAGAGTGTAACTATGTCAGTGTTCTCCTGCTGTCGCTGTCCTTGCCTGTGTGGGTCTTCTCCCAAACCGGACTTTCCTCCAAAGGCTTCACTGAAAAAGAGGAGGGGGCTGCGGGGGGGGGGGGGGGGGGGGGGGAGCGGAGAGGGGAGGAGGAAATAAAATGAATAAGGAGGAAGCTTCTCACAGGCCAGGAGAGGGTAAGGAAGGCAGTCAAAGACAGAACTTTCTTCAGCAAACAGTAACAGGGGAAATCTGGGGATGCTGAGAGTTTTTAAACCCTTTGATCCATCACATAAGTAATCCATGATTTTCTGTTCCACAAATCAGGACTCATACTCCTCGCTCCCTCCCCACCCCCAATCCTAATTCCTGTTTACAAAGAATGTTCAAAAATAAGGAATTCTGTGTAACAGTACCCAGTTTACTCAGGACATTCTCAGATTACAGAGACATTACAAATAAACAAGTGAAGAGAAGAACCTTGGTGGTTCCAACATAGTATGGCCATTGTTTTATACTCAAAATATAGAAAGACAACTTCAGAATAAGAAAACTTTTGGAATTGAATAAATCAAGTTTATCATTAAAATGCAAAGGAAAAAAACTCTCCAAATGTTGCTGATCTTCTGTTTTAAAGTACTGCTAGACTGGGGAGCCGGAGAGCAGGGAATCCACCAAAGATTTTTGGATGAAAATTAATCACCCCTTGTCTACCACAGTCACACCTCAATGCCCCTCAGACCCAATCCTTCAGAAAGAGTGTCCAAGAGGTATAAAGCAAAACCGCAAAAACAGTTCCGAAATTCTGGAGTTCGTTTTCTCTCCTTAAAAATATAAATATCAGGCTAACACCTGTGACATACAATAACAGGGACACAGAATCCCTCCTGGAAGACGGGCCCACGGACGCCGCGGATGCCACGGTGGTTGACGAGGTTAAGTAACTTGGTTCAGGGTGTCTGGGCACATCTCTGCATGAGACTCTGTCTCTGCTGCTCCCCTCATCTCTACGCAGATACCTCCCCACAATCCTCCCTTTTCCTTGGGCCGCGGACGCCTCTCTGAAGAACAAAGAGTCTCCCCGGCCCGCAGCTTCTCTCCTTCGGACCTTTACTTCTTGATCCTCACTCTATAGTGAGATGTCGCCTAATGGAGGGGAAAGTCCATCACGGGAATCCGTCTGATGGCCTTTGGGTTACCTAGGGGTTTGCCTGGAGACTAGATGAAAGTAGCAAAGGCTTTATTTGGTTCCCAGTATTCCAGACTGCAGCAACCCACCGGAAACACCCCCACTTTCAAAGACAGGCTTTGAGCAAAGGAACTGTAAATTCGAGATTAGATCCAGCACAGAGAATACTCCAGAGGTGGCCCGCCACTCGGGTTAGCTTCCAGCCACTATAATCCAAGGTCCCTAAATGCAGTACAGCCTGTGTAGTATAATATAGAAATGTAACAGCCCTTTGAGCATGAACTTGGAGCGTGAAGGGTAAGAAGGCCTGCTTTGGCTGGGAGTCGAACCCGGGTCTCCCGCGTAGGTGGCAAGAACACCACGGTTGAACTACCAATGCCCCACGGGGTGCAGTTTCACTAGATCTAATTTTGAAGAGTCTCTGGAAGGACTTTGAAGCGGTGTTTCTAAAATAGGTTTGTATAGGACTCTTGAGTAGACACAGCGAGCAAACAGGATACCCAGAGCAAAGCCTTGCATAGGAGACATATGTCAGGCAACATTATGAAGTTATTTATAATGCATTTAAATCAACATACCAGATTTGAAAGAGCCTAATTGTGAAACAGGCTCTATACAACTAGATAACAGACCTCTATAGAAATACACAGGAAGTTCATCCAGGCCTTTGCCTGTGGTCCCAGATTCGGTGAAAACCTCTGGAAATTTCATTTCCTCAATGATGATGTAATCTTTTTGCCAACCCATGCCTTGGTGCTTCCCAAACCCTTTCCTCTCAACCTTGAGACAATCATGAATTCTTTCCCTAAACAGGCTTTCAAAGACCAGGATCTGGAGATTTAGGGACGTATCCAGGTTACTCTGGAAGATCTGCGGGATGATCGAGCTTCTCTTCATCTACACCTCTTTTGAGTCATGTGAAAAAGCCAAATATCTTGCTTCTAAACCCATATGTTTTTACCAAACCTACAAAAGTGGGAGTGAGTGAAAATTCACTCCAATATTTCTTTTCTTAACCGTACTCTCTTTGGCCACTCCAGGAGTCATGCCCAGATGCATCTTTTGAGTCTCTAGAAAAGTCCAAGGATCAAAATGACTGTCTTCCAAGCTTTTAGGTCTTACAGAGATCTACACAAGAGAGGAAGTGAAAATTTCACTCCAAGCCAAGATTTCTTCCCTTGGCAAACAACAGAAGGTTTAGGACAAGCCTTTGCTTTAAGTGCATGTTGCTTTGTTGGCTCTCTTTTCCAAAGACATCTGTGTAAGCCTATTATAGAACATTCCCACCTCCATCCCCCGCCCCTTCATGCCTGCCCATAACACTAGAGTTGTTTTTTTGTTTTGTTTTGTTTGTTTGTTTTTACACCCATGAGAGGTTATAGCACATGGAACATTGATGGTTCAGTAATAGAACTGTCAACACCCACGCTGGAGACCAGGGTTCAACTTACAGGGTGAATGCATCTCATGTTTGAATCTCCTCTAGCCCCCTTCCCCTTTCTTTCCTCCCTCCCAAGCTTACATACCTTTGTTACTGGCTGGTGTTGTGAAGTCCCAGGTTCTTGGTATCTTAAAGAATTGGACATGACACACACAGCAAAGCAGCAAAAGACTCATTAAGCACAGTAACACTCTCAGAGAGGGGAGGATGGGCTGATCTCTGCAAAATGAGATCAGCGTAAGTTTGGTGAACTTTGGGCTTTGGGTCTTTTTACACTTTTTTTTTTTCTCCTTTTCCTGGGGCTGCCTAATCTCTACCCAGCATGTGCCCTCTGATTGATAGGTGGGTTGCTTAGTTACTTTGGCCCCTGTGAGCTTCCACATTGCCTCCATCCCATAGTTTTAAGTACATCCATTATATGCAGTGTATATGCATTAGCTTTAATGAGATGATTATCATCTGGGGTCATTTTAAAGCTAATTTTTCTCTCTCATACACATGCCTATCTCTGAGGAGCTGCCTCTTACTGGTTTGCTCTGGATCTTGCCAGCCATAAGCTTTTTAGTCACTACTCTTATCTCCCTTTTGTTTTGGCTGTTCAACTTCTGCTTATTTTGTTTCATGCTCACCCACTTCTTTATCCTGCTTCTGCTCCTACTCATTTTTTTTTTTTTTTTTTTTTTTTTGAGCGGGGGTTTCCCTCTGTGGCCCAGGCTGGAGTGCAGTGGCCGAATCTCAGCTCACTGCAAGCTCCGCCTCCTGGGTTTACGCCATTCTCCTGCCTCAGCCTCCCGAGTAGCTGGGACTACAGGCGCCCGCCACCTCGCCCGGCTAGTTTTTTGTATTTTTTTTAGTAGAGACGGGGTTTCACTGTGTTAGCCAGGATGGTCTCGATCTCCTGACCTTGTGATCCGCCCGTCTCGGCCTCCCAAAGTGCTGGGATTACAGGCTTGAGCCACCGCGCCCGGCCTGCTCCTACTCATTTTGACCTTTATTCAATTCCCAGTTCCCTCTGCTATTCTCCTGCCTCACCTTGACTCCTTGTTGCTTTGCCTGCTGCACCTGAATTTACTGCAAATAAAACCTCTGAGGAGGATGCTGCTGCCCCCTGCACCCTGCATCCTCCGTCTTCTACTCCACGTGTGGAGTTCCAGGGTATGAGCAGTAGAGTAGCAGGAGCTGGAGCAGAGGTGGTGTTGGGTGAAACTCACACAGTGAAATTTCACTTATGCAAATGATCAAGCACTTGGTAGAAGTTAGAGTTTGCTCTTTCTTTGGTTAGAATGAGCTATTTCGGTGAGATGTTAAAGCGTAAGCTCTTTCAGCCAATAAATTGATGTGCTCAGGGAGACTGAAAGAAAGGGGTAAACCAGAATTAGTGTTGCAGGGTCAGAGCTAATGACACAAGCTTCTCTCCTCAGGCCTATTCATTTGAGATGCATCTCAGGCAGTTAAGCACAGCAGTGCTAAGTTAGTACCAATTATACACATACACACACATATAAATATATAAAAGCATATAATATAAATATTACATATGTAAATATAAACTGTACCAATAAAATCAACATCAAGCTTGTTTTTAATCATTTACTCAAAATACATTGAACAGCTACTGTGCAAAGTGTTGGGACTGCTTAGAAACTTAAGACAAAAATATTGAGCCTGTAGTCCCAGGTGAAGCCTAGGCAGGTGGATGGCTTGAATTAAGGAATCCAAGTCCAGTCTGGGCAACAGAGTGAGACTCAGTCTTTTTTTTTTTTTTTCTGAGATGGAGTCTCACTCTGTCGCCCAGGCTGGAGTGCAATGGCACAATTTTGGCTCACTGCAACCTCCACCTCCCAGGTTTGAGCGATTCTCCTGCCTTAGCCTCCCGAGTAACTGGGATTACAGGCACGTGCCACCACACCTGGCTAATTTTGTATTTTTAGTAGAGATGGGGTGTCACCGTGTTGGCCAGGCTGGTCTCAAACTCCTGACCTCAAGTGATCCACCCACCTTGGCCTCCCAAAGTGTTGGGATTACAGACGTGAGCTACCATGCTCGGCTGAGACTCAGTCTTTAAAGTAATGAAATAAAAACATAAACCTCAAACAAACAAAAAGACAAACTATGATTTCAATCATTGTGAAGCTGTTGATCTAGTAGATGAGATGTATATATATACACACATATAGATGTATGTATATATCAAAAATACTATAATTTCAGAGAAGTGCTATAGGGTCTAATGTTTAACAACTTCTGGCATTTGACTGATGGTGTTTAAAGCTCTTCCACCATTTTCCAGGGGTATAAATCGAGGCAAGTTATTTGGTGTTTACTACATTTTGGCTTCTTCATATGCAAGGGGATTATGGTAATAATACCTACCCCTTGAGGAAGGTATGAGGACTAAACAAAATCGAGTATGTATAGCCTTGGCCGATACCCATAGACATTGAGTACTTAACTAGGGGTTAGCCAGTAGATTTTAAATTTGTATTTATTCTTATAGTTTTTAAGGTAAAAATTTACATTCATTGAAGTGTTAACTGTATGTTTTTTGACAAATGAATACACTTATATAATTCATTTTTTTTTTCTTTTTTTTTTTTGAGACGGAGTCTCGCTCTGTCTTCCAGGCTGGAGTGCAGTGGCCGGATCTCAGCTCACTGCAAGCTCTGCCTCCTGGGTTTACGCCATTCTCCCGCTTCAGCCTCCCGAGTAGCTGGGACTACAGGCGTCCGCCACCTCGCCCGGCTAGCTTTTCGTATTTTTTAGTAGAGACGGGGTTTCACCGTGTTAACCAGGATGGTCTGGATCTCCTGACCTCGTGATCCGCCCGTCTCGGCCTCCCAAAGTGCTGGGATTACAGGCTTGAGCCACCGCGCCCGGCCTATAATTCATATCCCTATAAAGACAGAGACCATTTTTACTACCCAGAAATTTCTCTCATGTACCTTCCCAGTCAATCCCCTGCCAGAGGGAACCACTGTTATGATTTTTTCACCACAGATTAATTTTCCCCTTTCTAGAATTTCAAATAAATGGGAAGGTATGTGCTCTTTTCTGTCATTTATCTTCACAGACTTTAAAATAAAAAAGTTACAATTTTAAACCTTTTGGGCATGTAGTAAAAATCTCCTTCCCACCAGTAGCCACCAGTCACCAGTCTTCATTTCTCTCTCTCTCTTTTTTGTTTTGTTTTGTTTTGTTTTTTTGAGACAGGATCTTGCTCTGTTGTCCAGGCTGGAGTGCAGTGGCCTGATCATGGCTCACTGCAGCCTCACCCTTCTGGGCTCAAGCAGTCTTCCCACCTCAGCCTCCCAAATAGCTGGGACTACAGGTGCCCGCCACCATACCCGGCTAATTTTGCTTGTATCTTGTGTAGAGACAGGGTCTCACCAAGTTGCTCAGGCTAGTCTCAAACTCCTGAGCTCAAATGATCTGTGGGCCTTGGCCTCCCAAAGTGCTTGGATTACAGCATGAGCCATTGTGCCTGACTCGGTCTTCCTCTCTTGAAGCAACCAATGTTATTAGTTTTATGTGGGCCATCCCATGGCTTATCATTATTAATCAGGTGTTTATACAAGGCTCTTTGAGAACTCAGTTTTAAAGGTTACCCAAAGCATCCTGTGACAACTCAGCCTAAAACGATATAAAATCAGTTTTAATATAATTAAAGTTTCTACATTCTGACTCCAAATGTCAGACTGTGACATTTTACCTTTCTCTGACTTTATGCCAAATTTACTTCAACTTCTAGCGCCTATCATTCTCATTTATGAACAAATATGTATTTAACAAATGTGGAAATACAAATCATGAGCCAAACAAAACCAAATCCCTGGGCTTACGTAGCTGATAGTAAAAAATTCAACAAAATAACCACCCGATCACAGTTTCATGCAATGTGAGAGGAGTAATGCACCACCATAGGGAGGTCAGAAGGTGCCTTTCAGAGGTGGAGACTACAGCTGTTCTCAGAAGGATGGGGGTTAGAAGAACCTTCCCAGCACAGAGCAAAGCATGAGAAAAAGCTCTGTGGAGGCCAGGAAGCTGGTAAATAGGGAATAAAAGAGACCAGTTTGTCTGGAGCAGAGAGAGGAGAATGGAATTGGTCTGAGTAGTGAGAAGAGATGAAGAAGTGGGCAAGGCTCCTGGTCATTCAGGGCTTGGTTAGTAGGTTTCGTCTAAGAGAATGGGAAGGCGTTTAAGTGGTTTAGGCTGGGAAGTGACAGGGTCACATTATATTTTGAAAAACCACTCTGCCAGTTGTGTTGAGATTAGAGAGGCGATAAAGGGGATATGGGTAAACCACAAGAAGACTAGGTCAGTAGTCCCTCCACCCCCACTCCCCAGGTGAAGGTAGCCTAGACTAGGGTGCTGATGGAAGAGACAGAAGAGGACACATTCAAGGAAAAATTGGAAGGTAAAAACCAGTAGGCCTTGCTGATGGATGGAATACAGGAGGGGAGAGGTAGATTATCAGGGATGTATCTTTGCTTACACAAGATAGATTCAGTTGCAATAAAATTGTTAATTGAAATTGATTTTAAATAATGGCATGACCTAAAGTTATGCAAACATTTTCCTTAGATAAAATATCAAGTTTTCAAAGTTTTTAGCTGGGTGGACGGCATGGCTTTACTTCCTATTTCTTGGTATTTCCTAACCTTGTTGAAAAAAAAGGTTTTCTTTTTCTCAAAGGTTTATTTCAGTGGGAGCCCATCTGCAAAATCTGTTATAAATTTAAATTAGAAAATAACTACAAGTGCCATTGACACGTTGGATTTTTTTTTTGCGAGTGACCTAAGGCCACCTGTCGGGGGAGCTGGGGGCTGCCTTCTGAAGCCTGCGAGTCTGCACTGCCTGCCCGGGCCTGGAAGTCAGACTCGGGGGCGGTGCGGCAGCGGGAGGCCTGCAGTGCTAAGCGCGGGGTCGCTCGGGGCCCCAAGGGGGTGTGTCTCCTGCCTCTTTAACCTGGCAGGGGCGGTTCAAGTGGCCGGGAAAATCAGCGATTTGCAGAGTGGAGGGCTGGTGTTTTGAAAGAGAGGCGGAGGGGAAAGAGGGATTTCCCCATCCCCGCTGCACTCGGTCCATCCCCTGGGTTACTCCTTTTCTCGGCCCGCGAGGCCCCTAACCTGCTGGAACCCTTATGCAGTAGAGGCGGCCCGGTCCCTTTAAGACCCCGCCGCGCCTGCGCCTTGGGTTCTCCTGACTCCGCCGAGCCTGATCCTGAGGAGCCAGTCGCGGGCTGGCGCGGGCGCAGGGCTGGCTGGCGGTTGAGACCGCGGCGGTACTGGGAGGGGTAGGTGAGGG